>NC_079221.1:42290371-42302871 GCF_029633865.1 Lampris incognitus
TAGGCCTGGGTATGTGTGTGTGTGTGTGTGTGTGTGTGTGTGTGTGTGTGTGTGTGTGTGTGTGTGTGTGTGTGTGTGTGTGTGTTGGTCCGATGCTCCAGCAGGTTTCACAGTCCACTGACGAGGTGAACTGTTCATGGACGTGAGTGCCTGTGTGAGCCACCGCGTGTGTGTGTGTGTGTGTGTGTGTGTGTGTGTGTGTGTGTGTGTGTGTGTGTATGTTGGCTATGAGACACGTGTCTTCCTGCTTCCTGCTACGTGCTGAGATTGGCTGCAGCCTCCCGTGACTATAAAAAAGGATTAAGTGGATGAAGGAGGAGAATGATTGAATAAGTCCATTGTCAGATGCTAATTGAATCCCCTGTTTGGCCAGCTAATGTAGGAAGGGGGAGCTCGCAGGTGTCACCTCCTCATAGCTGGCCTCCCCTAAAGGTCTGAAGGTGTGGATGCCACCGTGCCAGGGGTTCTCTTCTTGGGGTCAGATCCTGCAACGTTTGGTCAGGAATATCTTTATATTCAGCCATAGGCGTTTCTAGCCCATTTTTGAGGGTGCTGCAGCACCCCTGAATTGAACCCCAGCACCCCTAAAATTGAAGAGATTTTTTATTTTTTACTGTATGTCCATGTTTAATAAGCTGAAGAAATGTCAAAACCATATCCAGTATATGGTTTAAACGTAATATTTTAACAACAAAAATACAGCACCCTCCCATGCTTCGAAAATGGTTTGATCCACCCCCCAAAATTTATCTTGCCTGGCCGGCCAGCACTCTGGGTGCTCAGCACCCCTAAAGCTCTGATCCTAGAATCGCCCCTGTATTCAGCCTTTCACCTTGGAGGAAGAAGGCTGCATGTTGCAGCCTAGTCGGCCTCCAATTTACTGGGATTAATAAGGGGGTTGCCTCATGTCTAGTCTCTAGGTGGCGCTGCTAACATCCAGATGGTAACTGCACACTCTGGCATGTATAGGTTTTTCTTTTTGGTCCCATGAAATGGCCGCATGGTGGTCCGTTACTGCTTAAGTGTGACGTCATTGGCTGGGATCGTGTTTGATTTAACCTGCCGCCCGGTGATTGGTTCCCGCCACCGTGATCCCGAGAGCGGGATACGTGGTCGGATAATGGATGGTTGTGTAGAGCCGAAGGAACGGAGAAGACCGTAGGTTCACACTTTAGCCGTGTAGGCAACTTCTTTAATCCACGGTAAATCAGAGAGACAACAAAACCACAGCTCGACTGCGCGGAGGCGGCAAGAATAACCAGAAAACTGGCTGGACAACCATAACTTAACCCTGCGTTAACCTGCCAGAGCAACCATGACTTAACCCTTAGTTCCTGGGTTGAATTCTGTCCCCAATACGTGTCCACCACAGGTGGATGGATGGATGGGTGGATGGATGGATCACCGTTGATGATTTATTTTTAGAAAAGCAACTTTGTGTGGACCACCCAACACGCTATGTTTGTTGTTTGACATCTGTCTGAATAGCGAGAAACGTTGAACGGTGGACCGTTAGTGATGTTCTCAGCTCATCGACGCGAACACACGTCATTTCCGTACCCGTTTGTCCGTCTTCTTCGCACGAGCCTCCGAGCCGGGCTTCTCCTTCCCCCGGTTTTCTCCCCCATTGGCCACCCTGGAGTCATCAGGCTGACGTCACAAGTGATCTTCCCAGCCGTGGCCTCGGCTGACAGAGACGATATCAATCACGCCGGCGGAGGCTACGTGTCCTGAGCCTGAGTGGTCCCGACTCGTCCCGATCCCCTCCCCGAGGGGGGAGACGATGGCGGGGCGGTGTTTCCACAGGAGTGCTGGAGCTGCACCGGGGCGTTATCCGGGTTAAACGAATCCAAACGACGTCGCTGAAATCCCCTGTTGGTTCGAGTCCCTGACAGCCACACACACGAGCCTTGGCACTGCTTATTTGTCATCTTGCCTTGTGGGCCAAATGCTGATGGCACGTTTGCCACTCCAGTTGCCACGGGGTTAAATGGCGTGAATGTGCACATGGCTGGTTTCTGACCCCACACTTAGACCGAGACCAGGATTAAATCCGGTCATACAAACCCAAGAAGCACCCCCCCCACACACACACACAGACATTCATTATGTATTTATGAATAAAAGTTGTGTACATAAAGCCATTAAGCAGATGCTTTCACGTTCTTGATATTATTCCTCGTGTTTGACCAATTAGGGGCTATTGTTGGTGGGAGGGTAGCTCGGGATCAGGTTGCACATTATGCATTTGTGTAGATATTTACATTCATATGATGTTGTTTTTTTGGGTCCCCCCCCCCCGCTCTTCTAAGCCGTCCAGGTTGCTGCTCCACCCCCCTCTGCCGATCCGGGGAGGGCTGCAGACTACCACGTGCCTCCTCCTATATATGTGGGGTCGCCAGCCGCTTCTTTTCACCTGACAGTGAGGAGTTTCACCAGGGGGACGTAGCGCGTGAGAAGATCACGCTATTCCCCCCCCCCCACAAACAGGCGCCCCGACCGACCAGAGAGGGCGCTAGTGCAACGACCAGCACACATACCCACATTGGGCTTCAGACACGGCCGATTGTGTCTGTAAGGATACCCGACCAAGCCGGGGGGGTAACACGGGGATTCGAACCGGCGATCCCTGTGTCGATAGGCAACGGAATAGACCGCTACGCTACCCGGGCGCTCCCCCATGTTCATTTGTTTGTGTATGCAAATAATTGTGCCTGGCAGCCCAGAAACCCTCGTAAACAAACATTAGATGTGTTTGACACGATCGCATACACCCACACGAGCGTTATCCAACACATCATCCACGCTGTGCTGCAGAGATGCGCGCGCACACACACACACACACACACACACACACACACACACACACACACACAGAGCACATGATGCACACATGTGCACAAACATGTAACTGCAGGCAGACAGATGATTGCATGCTCACACGAACACATACAGAAGAGATCGTGTTGCATGTGGTCTCACGCTACCCACATAACGTCCCTGCAGTCACCGGGAAGAGGAGCACGTCCAGGCTCCTTCCGTTTATCTCGTGCATTCAATCTGCTCCTGCATCTGTCCGCTGTTAACGTTACATTCTCACACTCCGCTTTTCACCGTGTGCACAAACAACTGTTTCCACAGCTGTTTGCACTCCTGTATGTATGCTATGCGTTTGTGTGTACCTGTATGCATGCTAGCCTGCATGCTTGCATACAATGTGCGCATGTGTTTTTGTTCCAGCGTGGTTTTTTTTATGTGTGTTTGCGTGCATGTTAGGGTGTGTGAGTGCACATATACGCTAATATGCAGAAGGGCCACACGGGAAGCGCTTAGATTCAGATGAGAGTCAGAACTCAAGTGATGGATGCGAACGAACGATCCGCCCAGGAAAATGTGAACTACTTCATTCATGGTCAAAAAGAAAAAAACATGAACATACTATGCTCCCACAAAGCACCGCATAACGTTTTTATTCTGGAGGTCGAGCCCGATGCTGGTCCTGTCGTATGGCCATGATCTCCATGTGGTTATATACAGCGGACCTGGACCACATCCTTGTGGCAGATCATTTCTAGTGTTTGCTAGAATCTTCCTGTAGTGCCAGACTGGTGACGCTGCCAAGTAGGACAATACACCAGCCACGTGTCCATTCACCAGCCACGTGTCCATTCCGAATGAGTAAATTTAAAGGAAACGTTGGGAAAAAACAATTGGAAGAAATTCATATCCCCCCCCCCAAAAAAACCCAAACAATGTTCCTTGGGCACAGGGTTTGAAACCCCTATCTGCAAATCTTTTACACCTGTAGTGAGCTGGAAACGTTTTTGTAGTTCACCCCCCCCCTTTTCTCCCCAATTGTACCCGGCCAATTACCCCCCACTCTGCTCCACCCCCTCTGCCGATCCGGGGAGGGCTGCAGACTACCACACGCCTCCTCCGATACATGGGGAGTCGCCAGCCGCTTCTTTTCACCTGACAGTGAGGAGTTTCACCAGGGGGGAAGTGGCGCGTGGGAGGATCACGCTATTCCCCCCCCAGTCTCCCTCCCCGAACGGGCGCCACAACCGACCAGAGGAGGCGCTAGTGCAGCGACCAGGACACACACCCACATCCAGCTTCCCACCCGCAGACACGGCCAACTGTGTCTGTAGGGACGCCCGGCCAAGTCGGAGGTAACGCGGGGATTCGAACCGGCGATCCCCGTGTTGGTAGGCAACAGAATAGCCCGCCACGCTACGCGGATAACCCCCTGCAGTTCACTTTTTAAAGTTGTGTTGACATTTTCATTCCTCCCTCCCTGGCCATACATTTTGCATAAAAACCTTGATAGAAACAGTGAATATTTTCATTTTAGCATTTTTGAGGAATGAAATTATTCAGGATGACTTGGGGTACGTAGTTATTAGAGCAGTTTGAAAAACTACTCACATTTGAAAGGTAAAAAAGGGGTGTAGATGTAGAAGACAGTGATGGTGGTGTCCATATATAACGGATATAAAAGGGGTGTAGATGTAGAGGACAGTGATGGAGGTGTCCATGTATAAAGGATTTAAAGGGGTGTAGATGTAGATGACAGTGATGGTGGTGTCAATGTATAAAGGATATAAAGGTGTAGATGTAGAGGACAGTGACGGAGGTGTCCATGTATAAAGGATTTAAAGGGATGTAGATGTAGAGGATGGTGATGGTGGTATCCATATATAACGGATATAAAAGGGGTGTAGATGTAGAGGACAGTGATGGAGGTGTCCATGTATAAAGGATGTAAAGGGGTGTAGATGTAGAGGACAGTGACGGAGGTGTCCATGTATAAAGGATATAAAGGGGTGTAGATGTAGAGGACAGTGATGGAGGTGTCCATGTATAAAGGATATAAAGGGGTGTAGATGTAGAGGACAGTGATGGTGGTGTCCATGTATAAAGGATATAAAGGGGTGTAGATGTAGAGGACAGTGATGGAGGTGTCCATGTATAAAGGATATAAAGGGGTGTAGATGTAGAGGACAGTGATGGAGGTGTCCATGTATAAAGGATTTAAAGGGGTGTAGATGTAGAGGACAGTGATGGTGGTGTCCATATATAATGGCTATAAAAGGGGTGTAGATGTAGAGGACAGTGATAGTGGTGTCCATATATAACGGATATAAAAGGGGTGTAGATGTAGAGGACAGTGATGGTGGTGTCCATGTATAAAGGATATAAAGGGGTGTAGATGTAGAGGACAGTGATGGAGGTGTCCATATATAACGGCTATAAAAGGAGTGTAGATGTAGAGGACAGTGATGGTGGTGTCCATGTATAAAGGATATAAAGGGGTGTAGATGTAGAGGACAGTGATGGAGGTGTCCATGTATACAGGATTTAAAGGGGTGTAGATGTAGAGGACAGTGATGGTGGTGTCCATATATAATGCTATAAAAGGGGTGTAGATGTAGAGGACAGTGATAGTGGTGTCCATATATAACGGATATAAAAGGGGTGTAGATGTAGAGGACAGTGATGGTGGTGTCCATATATAACGGATATAAAAGGGGTGTAGATGTAGAGGACAGTGACGGAGGTGTCCATGTATAAAGGATTTAAAGGGGTGTAGATGTAGAGAACAGTGATGGAGGTGTCCATGTATAAAGGATATAAAGGGGTGTAGATGTAGAGAACAGTGATGGAGGTGTCCATGTATAAAGGATATAAAAGGGGTGTAGATGTAGAGGACAGTGACGGAGGTGTCCGTGTATAAAGGATATAAAGCGGTGTAGATGTAGAGGACAGTGACGGAGGTGTCCATGTATAAAGGATATAAAGGGGTGTAGATGTAGAGGACAGTGACGGAGGTGTCTGTGTATAAAGGATATAAAGCGGTGTAGATGTAGAGGACAGTGACGGAGGTGTCCATGTATAAAGGATATAAAGGGGTGTAGATGTAGAGGACAGTGACGGAGGTGTGGGTTAGGCTGACGGTAGCAGTGTTGTAGTAGAGCATCTCATCCAAGCTTCTCACAAGTCTCCCTAGAGAGTTGAGTTGGCCATCATGGGTCTCTTTTCTACTCGCCTCGTATTTCAACACACTGGACACCGGGGGTGGTGCCTACGTCACACGGTCCTTGTGTCTGTGATGTCCCCATATAGTGTAAATTCGGAGGCGGTTGATTGTAATAGGCATTTTTTGCCCCGATGCGAGAAGAATCTTCCATCTTTTCCCTCAAAGCAGCCATGGTGTCATTCAGTTCTCCTACCCTAGACCCAAACCAACATGTTCTCAGCTCAAAAATATAAAAGCGAAAAAATAGTTTCCTTCCCCTTCGACTGCAGATGCAAATCAACTTTTCAGGACAGCTCTTGTAACCTCTGACTCGCCTGACACTGCCCTTACACCTTGCCTTGCATCAAGTAGCTCATCCTCAGCGAGTTCCCAGGAAGGCCTTCATGAAGGCCTTCGTGGAGGCCTCCATGAAAGGCAGCAAGAACTTCCCGTTGCTGAGAAATGGGGTTTTCCAGTGGGATTTTGTTACCATAGAATGAGTTGATTCATTTCTCCTCCCCTTTCAAGCATGCTTAGCATGTCCATCTCTTTGTGTCCCTCCTCAACCCCCTCCCCACTCTCTCTCTCCCTCTCTCATCTCTCTCTCTTTCAACTCGTTTAATTCGTTGAGCTTACCTGGCAAAACGTACATGTGCACATATTGCCATCGCATAGATCTTACCGCGAATGAAATTAGAGATAAACCAAGGTTCAACAGAATAAATTGTGTAGTAAGTCAAGCTCAGGTTCAAGTTTAACGTTATTGTCACGTGTACTGGGATACAATGCAATTGTTACGCTTTGGCTCTCTCTCCCTTAACACAAAGTACACAAAGACACACCATCCCTCCGCCCGACCTACGTACACCATGTACACACAATTCATACATTGTATACACAATATAAAAAAGTACGGGGCCTCCGGGTAGCGTGGCGGTCTATTCCATTGCCTACCAACACGGGGATCGCCGGTTCGAATCCCCGTGTTACCTCCGGCTTGGTCGGGCGTCCCCACAGACACAATTGGCCGTGTCTGCAGGTGGGAAGCCGGATGTGGGTGTGTGTCCTGGTCGCTGCACTAGCGCCTCCTCTGGTCGGTCGGGGCGCCTGTTCGGAGGGAACTGGGGAGAATAGTGTGATCCTCCCACGTGCTACGTCCCCCTGGCGAAACTCCTCACTGTCAGGTGAAAAGAAGTGGCTGGCGACTCCACATGTATGGGAGGAGGCATGTGGTAGCCTGCAGCCCTCCCCGGATCGGCAGAGGGGGTGGAGCAGAGACCGAGACGGCTCGGAAGAGTGGGGTGATTGGCCAAGTACAATTGGGGGAGGATATATATATATATATATATATATATATATATATATATATATCCTTTCATATATTTTCGTAATGTGTGTGTGTGTGTGTGGTGTTAGTGTGTGTGTGTTAATTAGTGTAGATAGCGGGACCGAAAACTAAAGCACTTATGATCCTAATTCTTTTTGGAGGTGGTAGGTATTGTTCCAGAGAGTACGGGGAAAATCCCAGAAAATAAAAAAATTATGCATAATTATGCATAAATATGCAAAATATGCATTTATCTAAAAATGGCTAAAAAACACTTTTCTCGGCATTTCAGATGATTTCTGAGCATCTTTGATTTTTTTCACCTATATAAAAAAAAAATTTCTGGGCCTTAGAAATGTTTTGGCATTATGCAAAATATATGCATTTTTGCAAAAATGCACTTATGATCCTAATTTTTTTTTTGGAGGTGGTAGGTATTGTTCCAGAGAGGACCAGAAAAATAGCAGAACATTAAAATAATGATAATAATTATGCATAATTATGCAAAATATGCGTTTTCTAAAAATGGCTAAAAACCACTTTTCTCGGCATTTCAGATGATTCTGAGCATTTGGGGGGAGGGAGTTGGAGTGGGGGGGTGTTTAGGGGCAGGAGGAAGGCGGTTAGCTGGCAGGATGAAGAGGAGGGCGATTTAGACGGGTGGATAACCAAACCGCTACATTGTAGCGGGGTTCTTCTAGTATATATATATATATATATATATATATATGTATATATATATATATATAGTACACAATAACAACAATGTAAGGTGCATATGGGTGCATCAGCTGTTCAGCAACCGGACTGCCTGTGGAAAGAAGCCGTTACCGAGGAGGGGGGGTGTCTGATTTGATGCTCCGGTGACCTTTTTTAGATGAAGGGAGCGAGAACAGGACCCGAGCGGGGTGGCTGGTGTCCTGAATGATGTTCTGGGCTTTGCTCTTTCAGCGAGCGGTGTGAATATGATGGAGTTGTGGTAGTTCCGTGCCAACCGTTTTCGCTGCTGCCTTTACAGTCCTGTGAAGCAGTCTGCAGTCCTGAGCAGTCAGGCTGCCAAACCACACTGTGATACAGCCTGTCAACACACCCTCCGTGGTACTGAGATAAAGGTTCAGAAGAGCGTTGGTGCTCCTACCAAAACTCTTGAGACGCCTCGGAAAATGTCACGACCCTGCCCTACTCCGCCTCTGATTGGCTGAGCCTGATATTCCTACCCCAACCCTAACTAACCTCACTCCTCATGCGACCAACCAAGCCCAAGCAGCGAAGGCAACGAGCACTAGCCAATGGGAGGCAGAGTAGGGCGGGTCATGACTTCGCCATCCTAGGAATAAAAAAGATCGCTGACAGGAGATGGTACCCTCTCAACCCAAGTTACATAGTGCAAGAACAGGTGGTGGGGGCGTGGAGTGGGAATGAGAGAGGCCCCCCTCCCCCTATTACAAGTCAGTGTACCATCACAACGATTTGGAAGCTTTCTTTTTTCTCAGGGTAAAACAAATTTATGACGTTGCTTTAATGAGTAACAGAGATTATAGAGTTCATGTGTTGCTTCGAAAATGATGCAACGTTCCACGTTGTACGCTGAATTCTTAGGGTTCAGGAATTTCTCCAAGAAAAATTCTCTCTCTCTCTCTCTCTCTCTCTCTCTCTCTCTCTCTCTCTCTCTCTCTCTCTCTCTCTCTCTCTCTCTCTCTCTCTCTCTTTCTTTCTTTTTCTCTGTCTCTCTGTCTCTCCCTCTCGCTCTCTGTCTCCCTCTCTCGCTCTCTCTCTCTCTCGCTCTCTCTCTCTGTCTCTCTGTCTCTCTGTCTCCCTCTCTCACTCTCTCTCTCTCTCTCTCTCGCTCTCTCTCTCTTTCTCTCTGTCTCCCTCCCTCCCTCTCTCGCTCTCTCTCTCTCTCTCTCTCTCTGTCTCTCTCTCTGTCTCTATTTTTGGGCTTCTCTCGACTAGATCAAAGGAATTTTAGAGTAGCCTCGAAACGTCTTCCTCCAAACATTGGTGAGGACGCGCCGAGCCGTGTCTGCCCCCCTCTGTCTCAGACGCGCCGGTGTGGACTTGCACGTGCAGCAGTGTTACAGACCCCCCCTCCCGGAAGGGAACGTGATCCATCTGTTGCTCTGCTGGCTGATCTACACCTTTAGCCTGAGGGGGCAGATGCTGCAGGGCAAACATCCGGGTATTAAATGGTCAGCGTTGGTTTGCACAGAGGCAGACACACACACACACACACACACACACACACACACACAGATGCTGCTTTTGGAGACACATTTCCATGCGGAATACAGGTGTACTGATGTGCGCATAGACACATCGGTTATTCATGCATGCACAGAGTCACACATATATACACACACACACATGCAACGTGAAACATGCACACACTTTCTCTCACCTTTTCTTTCACACAAACTCTTGAAACAGGGTGTGTGTGTGTGTGTGTGTGTGTGTGTGTGTGTGTGTGTGTGTGTGTGAGAGAGAGCTACCATAGCACAGTGTGCGCCGGGGTTAATGTGTCTCTGAGTGCTGTTGGGAAGTGTCCATGGGAGGCCGTCCTGTGTGTGAAAGTGCGAGGCCACATGGACTCATGACTAGCGTGGCACGGCCCGCTACAGTCGTGCTGATCTCACCGTACAACTGTGTGTCCACGTGTCCTTGTGTTCACTGTGGCTGTGTGGGGCCCTGCAGAAAGGAAAGGAGACACAGAGGAAAAATATCTCTTCATCGTTCATATTCCATCTTTGTCCTTCTCTGCTATTCCACACATATGATGCTTACGCACACACGCACACATGCACGCACGCACGCACACACGCACACATGCGCACACGCCCAATGCATTATTCACCGCAGTTCCCTGTTGCCTCGTGCTGTGCACATCACTGGTGGCCTTTCAACCCACTCCTCCCGGTTGCGTTTTATTGTTTCTGTCCTTGCCTTTGGGGGACTCTCTTTGTGATTGTATCTTTTGTGAGTGAGTGAGTGTGTGTGTGTGTGTGTGAGAGAGAGAGAGAGAGACTGAGCGAGCTTGTATTTGTGTGTGTGTGTGTGTGTGTGTGTGTGTGTGTGTGTGTGTGAGCGAGCTTGTATATGTGTGTGTGTGAGAGAGAGTGAGCTTTTGTGTGTGTGAGTGTGTGTGCGTGTGTGTATGTGAGCGAGCTTGTATCTGTGTGTGTGTGTGTGTGAGAGAGTGTGCGTGTGTGTTTGTGTGTGTGTGAGCGAGCGAGCTTGTATTTGTGTGTGTGTGTGTGTGTGTGTGTGTGTGAGCGAGCTTGTATTTGTGTGTATGTGTGTGCGTATGTGTGTGCGTATGTGTGTGTGTATGTGAGCGAGCTTGTATTTGTGTGTGTGTGTGTGTCTGTGTGTGTGCGCGTGTGTGTGTGCGCGCGTGTGTGTGTGTGTGTGTGTGAGCGAGCTTGTATTTGTGTGTGTGTGTGTGTGTGTGTCTGTGTGTGTGCGCGTGTGTGTGTGCGCGCGTGTGTGTGTGTGTGTGTGAGCGAGTGAGCTTGTAGTTGTGTGTGTGTGTGTGTGTGTGTGTGTGTGTGTGTGTGTGTATAAACGCATACAGTTCCCCTCCAGAGTCAGACGGGTATCGATGCATGCGGTCATGTGCAGCATTGCAAGGCTCTCTGACCGCCTTCAACCCGAGTGCGCCCTTCCATGGGCAAGCTCAAGAGGCCCTCTCCTCTTCCTCTTCCCCTTCTCTTAAATACGGCGCTGCTCTTGCTCTGCAGTCACAGGACGGTGGAGGAGTCCTAGAGCGACATGGTTGCAGCTCGGGGCGGTCAGCTGTCTTGTGGTTTGGAGCAGAGTTATGCGCGGCGAGGCTGCAGCTGCACACCAACTGCCGGGTCTGGTCTTCATGAGCAGGAAGAGACCACGCTGAAGTGGTAAATGGACTTCCTTCATACGGCGCTTCTCTAGTCTACCGACTACCGAGAGAGCTGCACAGTGCACGCCTCACATCCACCCGTTCACGCACTGACGGCGGAGGCTGCCACGCGAGGTGCCGACCTGCTCGTCAGGAGCAGTTAAGGGTTCAGAGTCTTGCTCAAGGACACCTCGACACGCTCTCCGCAGGAGCCGCCAGTGACCTTCTGATCACTAGATGACCCGCTCTACCTCCTGAGCCACGCCGAATATGCTTTTCTATAAATTTATTTCGGATTTTTCCCCCAATTTAGTGGCCAACCGATCCCTATTTTAATTCAAACACCCCCACCCCTCGTACTGCAGTTTCAACTTTAACCCAGCCTTGATGCGGATCAGCATGTAGACCGGCTCTGGAGCTCAGGGCTGGCACGGAAACCCGTTTGATCACCTGTGATGGCCTGGCGGCCTGTCCAGGGTGTCTCCCCGCCTGCCACCCAATGGCTGCTGGGATAGACCCCAGCATCCCCGCGACCCTGAGAGCAGGACGAGCGGTTCAGGTAATGGATGGATGGATTTTATTTATTTATTTATTTATTTTCATTGAATGGCTGGGAGAGCTGGTACTGGACCGGCTTAGGGAGCCTGGTCTGCCGCGGCCGGTGGGCCCAGGGACCACGGCGGTCTGGCAGGACGCGGAAGCGGGGCAGGCTAAGCTAACTGCTAGCCCATGCAGACCGGAAGTCCCGGCGGTCATCCTGGCCGGCGTTCGTTCTCCGGACAGTGGACTTTTTGGACTGTGTTGCACCGAGTTGACTGCTTGTCGTTAGCTGTTCGTGTGTGTGTTTTTTGTCCTCTCGGTTTTTGTGTGTCTTTGGTGGTTTGGAAATTGTGTGCTGCTGCGGGGCTGGGTGGAAGGAAATGTCGCTTCTCTTGCACGATAGAAACGGCAGTACGCTTGTTCCTGTTCCCTCGTTCCCGAGACAGACGGCAGAAGCCGGAAGATGGGCGAGGGCGGGAGCGAGGCCGGGATGTACCCTCCGGGATAGATCTGGGGGGAGGGGAAAAAAAATGAAAGCGAAGGAAAATGTGGTAACACGCCGAGACAGCTGCTGCCTCGCCGAGAGGGGGGGGGGCGAGGAGATTCTTCCAGCGTCACGCTGAGCCCCAAACACCCGTGGACCCACCTCCCACATCTCACACCCCCCCCATCTTATCTGTAACCAAGCACCGCCTCTGTCTGCCTGTCTCTCTTTCATTAGGCCTCTCTTCCTCTTCCTC
>NC_079221.1:42307871-42387545 GCF_029633865.1 Lampris incognitus
TGGTGGCCGAGCCAAACCAGACAGTGATGGATGTGCAGAGGACAGACTGGACTATTGCAGTGTAGAACGGTATCTGCAGTTCCTGATTCAGGTTGAACTTCCTGAGCTGGCAGAGGAAGAACATCCTCTGCTGGGCCTTTTTGATGATTGTGTCCATGTTGGATGGCCACCGTAGGTCCTGGGAGGTTGTGGAACCCAGGAATCTGTAGGTTTTCACCGCAGACACCGCGCTGTTGAGTATGGTGATGGTGGTGGGGGGGGACAGTGTTAGGGGGCTCCCCCTGAAGACCACTGTCATCTCCACAGTTTTGAGCGTGTTCAGCTCCAGGCTGTTATGGCCGCACCAGAGGGCCAGCTGATCAACCTCCCGTCTATATGCAGACTTGTCACCATCCCGGATAAGGCCAATGAGGGTTGTGTCGTCCGCAAACTTCAGGAGTTTAACAGACGGGTCTCCTGAGGTGCAGTTATTTGTGTAGAGGGAGAAGAGTAGAGGGGAAAGCACACATCCCTGGGGGCTGCCAGTGCTGATTGTCCAGGTGCTGGATGGGATTTTCCCCAGCCTCGCCAGCTGCCTCCTGTCAGGAGGTTTTTGAATCCACTGGCAGATGGGGGCTGGCACAGTGAGCCGGGTGAGTTTGGAGTGGAGGATATCTGGGACGCCGGTGTTGAACGCTGAGCTGAAGTCCACGAACAGGACCCTTGCATGTGTCCCCGGTGAGTCGAGGTGTTGGAAGTTGGAGTGCAATCCCATGTTGACTGCATCCTCCACCGACCCGATTGCTCAGTAGGCAAACTGCAGGGGGTCGAGCAGGGGGCCTGGGATTTCCTGTGACTTGCTAGGTAATTGGGTTTTCAGCAGAAACTGGAAGGAATTTACATCTCTTGGGTGCTGGGCTGAACAGGATACTACTGCCAATTCATGGCCATTAACTCCTGCTGTCTTTGTTTTCGTTTCCACAAATTCATAATGCCGGTGTCCACCGGTGCCTGTGAAATATTGTGGCGTACATCAATATCGGACATTTCGGATTTTTGTGCATTGTTGTTTGCCCATCAGACAGGGATATTGCATTGAGGTATTGCCATGTTGCTGAAGGTATAGTAAGGGAGGTTTTTAGTGTTTGTCTCTGAAGACATTCTGTGTCTGTGTCAATACTCAAACGTCGAGGATAATGTGCTTACTTTTCGTCAGCGTCAATGCTACGCATCAGGGAACTATAATCCCACAGCGAAATACCCTTTTCATGCCTCTCTTTCCCTGATTTGACAGGAATTTAACAGTGTGTTTTGTACCTTGTACTGGACAATCGATCACACTGTAGCAGCGTGTGTCCTTTCTCTGTTTGTGGCGCTCACACGGAAGTTGAATAAGTCTGTGGTGTAAGCATAGCACAGCGAACCGCTTGAGTGTAAATCCCCCATACGCCAGTTAGTATCTGTTGTCGTCACTGGATGCAAGGCACGTGTTGGCTAACAGACCTGCGACCTCTCTGTTCATGCGTTGGCTGAGTGACACTACACGCATGTGTGTGTAAGGTTCGAAGAATTGATTGGTTAATACTCGAAGGTCACGGTGCCACGTAAGAACCCCATTCCCTGATTGGCGTGCCTGCTCCTGCCCCGCCCTGCTCCCCCTGCTCCCCCTTTCCTTGATCGGCTTCCCAGCAGGTATTGCCCCCCCTGGTTATAAATGAAACGTCGCCCTGTTTAGTGCATGTTGGCCTGGTGCCTTCACTCCTTCTGTGTTTCTGGTACCGAGATCTTCAGTTTGTGTAAGTAACTTGTTTTCATTAAGGCCTTGCTTTATCCCAGCCGGTCTCCGGTGGGTCCTGTTCCTGCTCTCCCCGTGACAAGCTACATGAGACACCTTTCAGTGTGAAGACCTCACGAATACATACGTGCACGCACACACAGTGAGAGTCCGGCTCTCAGAGTCTTTTAATACCAGGTCATATACCACGCTTCCTGAAAGAAAATCTATGGGTTCACTCCCTCATTTGCTTTACTGTGAGTAATTAGGTAGATTTGTGTGCACAAGCGCACACAAATTACACACGCGCATACAGGCACACGCGTATCGACGCATGACACCAAATGACCGTCTAATGGGCATCACTATTTAGTCATTTGTTATTTACCTATAAAGTCCATTGATAAATACCGAGGCACTGTACGCAAAAATATTCTCGCACCTTCTCTTGCATGCAGGGATGCACAAACAGAAATGCAGGCACACACACACACGTACATGCATGGCACAGGGACATATGGATATGCTGTATACAAACACACACACACTGACTCCCCCCTATTGCAGTACAATTCCCATCAGTGCATCTCTGGGCCTTGTCTTCGATGCTTCTGTGGGGTAATCACCGATGACTGATTTCTACATTTCCCTCGAACCACTCTATCTTATTCATCCTCAGACCCTCTTTCACTCCCTACGGCCACTCCACATTCAGGCCCATCAATTATTGATTAAAGGATGGAGCTCAGAACATGTTACAGTATTTCAGGCAGTCCTACAAAAGGGGCGTTAGTGAGGTGTGAAAGGTGCAGGACTGGAAAATGACTGTTGTGCTGGCTCTCCTGGGTCACCTGCACTGTGTACACTGATGGCTTCCTTGTTGCTTTGTGCTGCAGCCAGGAAGGGCAAATTTTTGTATCCATGCGGGTTTAAATAAACAATTTGCGTGTTGTGCATGTGTGTGTCTTTTGTCTGCGCATTCATGCATGTGCAAACACACAGACACACGTGTATGTGCAGGTGAATTGCTCTCTGAGAAGAAATTGCCTTGGAGAAATGCCATCTTTTAAGAACATAGCCTGTAGACGTATGCACTTGCAATACAGAGGCGGAGTCATCACTGAACACAGGGGGAAGCCATAATAGACCCATACATCCACAACGCACCTGTGGCATTGGGAAAACAATGGTTGCCATGGTAATAAGCATCTCACACTGCATCTAGTGAAGCAGAGGTCCTCCATTTTATTCCAAGCATAAGTAAGGGATAATCCACACCAAGGGGTGCATTACCAAAAAAAATTGAAATAAAAAAATTGAAATATCAGAATTCAATAATTTTTGGCTCGGGATTAAAAGGTTAAGAAGTCGTCATATGAATTTAGAACAGCAATTAAACTTGAGCTGAACTACGCACGTGTGCATTATACGGTTTTAACGCGCACCCTCCAGCCAATCAGTAACCAGTACTCTCTGTGACCATGGTAATAAAGTTTTAACATGCCGTACAGCCAATCAGAAACCAGTAGTCTCTGTGACCGTGGTAATAAAGTTTTAACATGCCGTCCAGCCAATCAGAAACCAGTATTCTCTGTGACTATGGTATAAACCGCTTTAACACACCGTCCAGCCAATCAGAATCCAGTATTCTCTGTGACCATGGTATTTTGACACACCGTTCAGCCAATCGGAAACCAGTATTCTCTGTTACACTGGTATGAACAGTTTTATCACACCGTCCAGCCAATCAGAATCCAGTATTCTCGGTGACCGTGGTATTTTAAAACACCGTTCAGCCAATCGGAAACCAGTATTCTCTGTTACTATGGTATGAACAGTTTTATCACACCGTCCAGCCAATCAGAATCCAGTATTCTCCGTGACCATAATATAAAATTCATTAATAGTCTTAGAAAGTTATTAGCTGTGTCCAAAATTATTCTGTTTTTCGCTCATTCACTATTATAGTGAATAGATTTTACAGTTAGAATTTAGACAAATAAATGGGGGAAGGTACATCTAGCACACTATATAGCAAACAAGGTTGGACAACCCCGGGGTTCGAACCCAGGTGGCACAGTGGTTAGCGCTGTCGCGCTAACCACTGTGCCACCTTGCCCTCTCCCCTGAAATATTGTAGGAATATAAGGGATAGGAGGCTGTAGTAGAAGTTCCCCATCCAATCTATCATTCAGTCTGCATTCCCTCCCATCCAGTCTGCATTAGTAATACAGTGGTAACCAATACTAGTTGTCCTCCACCATGCATCTATCCTGCAATTATACTGCAAAGAACGTTAATTGCTCCACCCCCACCCTCCCCAAATTTATAAGGCAGACCTACATTATGGTATATTTCAAAACAAGACATTCGGACTTTCAAATGACGGGCTACCAGACTATTCTATGTGGGGTGGGGTGGGGTGGGGTGGGGGGGGGGGGGGGAGTCGAAATGAAACTAGGTCAAAACCTAGTATATGACTGGACCGAGTATAGTGTATGTTTGAAATTGTGGCCAATTTGTTACAGAGACAGACGGTGGTGGCGTCTATAATGTGAATTCCTGGATATTAAATGTCCATCTGCAATCTGTTTGTAGCGGTCCCAGTAATATTTGTTGTTAGTGTACTGCAGTAGCATATAGCATGACATGGCTAAGCTACTGTAAACTACTAATAAGACACATTAGCCCCGAACTAACGGGTCTGACCCTTTGGCGGAGCGGTTAGTGACGTCGCCTTGTGATGCAGTACACGCCGTATCAAATCCCGCCCCGGGCAAGAAAATAACCGGTTACACTACGTTCGAGTAAAAACAAAAAAGAAGGTTATTAATGCAGGTGCAGGAACAACACTTTCCACTCATATCTTGGGATGTTTGATTTGAAAGAGAGTTTAATGTAATTATAACTATTCTAGTTATCCCCCCCCCCCACCTCCTCTTTCATCTGTTTCCATCTGTGGATGTCTCTCGTTTTTCTGAGACTCACTCTTGGACAGACGAATTCACGAAAGAACGGACGATGGCCGCTGAGAGCACCGTAAATCGTGACTCACTTGCCGCAACCGTAATCTGCCCCGTCTCAAGATCCCTCCCCCAAAAGATATCACAGCGCAAACATGCCCATAAAGTTTCGCAGCCGAGTACAATTTGACCTTGCTTCGTGTCTCATTGCAGTTATCCACGTGGCCGCATATGAATGATGGCTTTGTGCCAAGAACACAGTAGGCAGGGCTCGACGTCATCAGGCATAGCAGGAGGTGTCCGACCTGGCAACCCGTATCTGCGCATGGTTTCAGTCTCTTTTGACTCAAAAGGGGATATTATCCTTCCGGATATCCCGCTCACGAGCACGCCTGGCATGACGGCGCCTTGGCCTGGCCGCCATCGCTGCCGCCATGCTCCCTGGGAAGCCTGGGCGTCCGTTACCACCGCCTCTCCGAAGACGCAAGCAATTCTCACTCCAGCTGCGTGTGGCTCATTTGCATAGAAAGAGGCCAATTTCTCGCCAAATGCGTGCATATCACTTAATTTAAATACATGGAAATAGTACCGGAGCACTTAGACGCCCTGTGCTCGGCGGCGCAGCTGGGGGTGCGTTTCACCCTCTGCAGGTGTTGTGAGAATTACACGGTTTCTTCTTGGGTTATTTGTGCAGGTTCAGCGGCTGCGAGGTCCGCTCGGTGCTTTTTGGTGAATTCGCTCTTGAGTGTTTTTGTCAGAGGGATTGTTATTTGGGGGCGCTTTACCTGCGCGCGCTCCCTCGTGACGCTCAGCCGACCAATCGTGCGACTTCAGTGACGTCGTTGGTCACCTGTTCGTGCGGCCCCAGCTGTGTCAAACGTGATCAGTCAGTCAGCCGGTGACATTCGTGTTTGTAGGGCTGGCCCGCTGGACGCCGTTGATGGCAGCAGGACAGCTTTCCGCCATGGTCAGGAGGTATGTGAAACCATGGGAGGGAAGTAGGGGGCCCACCAGGTCGACATTAATGGGGTTGAACCTCCTACTGGGCACCGAGAACTGCGCCAGAGGTGCTTTGGTGTGGCGGTGCATCTTGCGGTGCTGGCACTCCACACAGGCATCAGTCCAGACTCTCACGTCATTTTTGAGTCCATGCCAGACGAACTTGGCCGCCACCACTCATTAAGAAGGCTTCCTTTCATTGCATCCTATACGATGATGTGCTGGGTTTATTTGAGTGTCAAGATTTGTGGGGGTCCGGGTAGTGTAGCGGTCTGTTCCGTCGCCTACCAACATGGGGATCACCAGTTCGAATCCCCGTGTTACATCCGGCTTGGTTGGGCGTCCGTACAGACACAATTGGTAGTGTCTGTGGGTGGGAAGCCAGATGTGGGTATGTGTCCTGGTCGCTGCACTAGTGCCTCCTCTGGTCAGTCGGGGCGCATGTTCGGGGGGGATAGCGTGATCCTCCCACGCGCTACGCCCCCCTGGCGAATCCAGATAAATAGTTCAATGTATGGTTGAAAACTGTTGGGTCACATACATAGGGGACAGTTCACACCCGGCATTAACATGACTCTTGAGTGACGTCACAAGGGGGCAGTTCACACCCGGCATTAACATGACTCTTGAGTGACGTCACAAGGGGGCAGTTCACACCCGGCATTAACATGACTCTTGAGTGACGTCACAAGGGGGCAGTTCACACCCGGCATTAACATGACTCTTGAGTGACGTCACAAGGGGACAGTTCACACCCGGCATTAACATGACTCTTGAGTGACGTCACAAGGGGGCAGTTCACACCCGGCATTAACATGACTTTTGAGTGATGTCAGAAGGGGGCAGTTAACACCCGGCGTTAACATGACTCTTGAGTGACGTCACAAGGGGGCAGTTAACACCCGGCATTAACATGACTCTTGAGTGACGTCACAAGGGGGCAGTTCACACCCGGCATTAACATGACTCTTGAGTGACGTCACAAGGGGCCAGTTCACACCCGGCATTAACATGACTCTTGAGTGATGTCACAAGGGGGCAGTTCACACCCGGCATTAACATGACTCTTGAGGAGGAGGTGCTATTGCAGCGACCAGGACACATACCCACATCCGGCTTCCCACCCGCAGACACGGCCAATTGTGTCTGTAGGGACGCCTGAACAAGCCGGAGGCAACACGGGGATTCGAACCGCCAATCCCTGTGTTGGTAGGCAACGGAATAGACCGCTACACTACCCGGATGGCCATTTGAGCAAATTTATCACATCTGTATTTATATTTTGCGAAGTGCACATCCTTTCACAAGTTTCCAAAATAAGAGTAGCTACGATATTTGAGGAGGATTTGTCCACCTGAATGTAGCACATGGTAAAGGTGTCCAAGGTCTATCAGGCAAAAAGGGGGAAAAAGCATTTACAATCACATGAGTGAAATATTGTGACATCCCTTCTGTCATCTAAACTTTGCTTTGTATTTCTTTTGAACTGCAGACAGTGCGCCATGGTTTCCCCTACCAGCCCACCACGCTGGCCTTTGACCCCGTGCAGAAGATCCTGGCCATCGGGTCCAGAACGGGAGGAATACGGATGTATCCTTTTACTTCATTCTGCACTCTCTCTCTCTTTCTTGTCATCCCCTTCCCTTCCCTTTCCTCCCTCTTCCAGTCCTGTCATGCCGTGGCTGTCGTGTCACGGGCTCAGACCTGTCTATCCGACTGCGTCTCCCACGGGTCACCTGGTTATGCAGAAAGGGAGGATGAGTAACCGCCCCAGGTAGGAGATTACACCCTCATGAATACTGATGCTTGCAGCAAACCTCTGGGGGAGAGGGTGTGTGTGTGTGTGGGGGGGGGGGGGGGTATGGATGGGATGGGGCTGGGTGGCTGATAATCATGCTGTACCAGCCACGGCGTGCTGGCCCTGCTGAGGTAAAGATAGAGGGATTTGGGGAGGGTGAGAGAAAGGTAGGGAGGAAGGGAACATTTTTTAATGCAGAAAAAGCAAAATCTAAGGGCTGAGATAAAGAGAGAGAGAGAGAGAGAGAGAGAGAGGGAGGGAGGGAGGGGTAGATATCAGAGGTACAGGGGGATGGAAAGAGAAAAAGAGAGAACGAGGTGGAGGAGGAGGAGGATGGGTCTGGTGGAGAGGGTTAACAGCTGCTTGGGGAAACGGGGAAAGGCGAATGAGGAAAAACAGACTTGATGTACCCTCTCCTTCTCTTCTCTCTATCTGATGAAACCTCTACACAGGCAGCCCCCCCTGCAGCTGTCCTCTCCTCCATCTTCCTCCCCAAATCCCTGACTGGGGAGTAAGTTGAGATCTCTGTTTGATAGAGGCCTTGGATAGCTTTGCCCCAGTGTTGGCATGCTGTACAAATACACCTATGTTACCATGTGCTCTCTCGCTCTCTCTCTCTCTCTCTCTCTCTCTCTCTCTCTCTCTCTCTCTCTCTCTCTCTCTCTCTCTCTCTCTCTCTCTCTCTCTCTCTCTCTCTCTCTCAAATTCAAATGTGCTTTTATTAGCATGACAAATATACATTTGTATTGCAAAGCATTTTCACATAAAGGACAATAACAGTGCACGAATAGAGAACATATACACATCAACACATGCAACAAGATCCTGTGTGAGTGGATGTCTGTGAATTTGTCAGCTCTGTGTGTGTGTGTGTGTGTGTGTGTGTGTGTGTGTGTGTGTGTGTGTGTGTGTGTGTGTGTGTGTGTGTGTCCAAGTATTGTCCCGGTCCTCCCCGTTCGGGGGGGGGGGTACAGGGTATCGCACACTGTCCTTCAGACGACGGCAAGCTGGAACATACTGTGCAGCCACGGCGCAGCTGTCTCTCTGTCCACCTAGTATGTAGGGCAGTTTTCTGGGGTTCAGCAGGGCCATGAATTTGGGGTGTCTCTCCTCAAATGTCTGAAAGTAGTAGTCGCGGATTTCCCTGGAATGTCTCGCATTCAGCTAAAAAGTGCAGCTCTGTCTCGACAACATTGTCGTCACACTGCTGACAGAAACGTTCGTCTTTTGGCGTCCGGGTCTTTTTATGTCTGCCTGTCTCTATGGCGATGCTCACTGAGTCTGTATTTCGTCAGTATGTTTCTCTTATTTTGTTTCTTTTATTTGAATGAGGTAATCTGCTAATGTGTACTCTCTGTCTAGGGCCAAATAGCATTGCATCTTGCTTTGGCATTTTGTTTTAGATTGCCAATATTCATATTAATTGTCTTTTAGGTTTAAGGGAATTTGTTGAAGCCAAATGTGTTGTGTAGTTTGGACCTGGTCTTGTGCCTCTAAAGTGTTAGAGCTGTGTTTCTCTCTCGCTCTCTCTCTCTCTCTCTCTCTCTCTCTCTCTCTCTCTCTCTCTCTCTCTCTCTCTCTCTCTCTCTCTCTCTCTCTCTCTCTCTCTCTCTCTCTCTCTCTCTCTCTCTCTCCCCAGTCACAATCATATCTATGGTCCAAAACCCTCTCACTCTTCTTTACTGTGTTTATTTAATCTTCCCTTCCTTTGTCCATCACTATTGCTCTGGTTCTCATCCTATCTTAATTGGTACATGCCAACTTCTATTCTGATTTTTTATTTTTATTTGTTGATAGCCCTCGTTGAATTCCTGCTCCTCCTCTGATCTTATGCTGGCCTTCTGTGCCATGTTACAGCTCGCTAACATCTCTCAGCCTCTCTGCTTCAGGTCCTCTGTGGACATATTAACATTGTATCGGTGGTAGCTGTTGTAGAAGTCCCAACACACCCAGCATTTGTCGTTCAAAGAAGGTTGAATCAGTTCATCTGGATACAATGTTTATTGACGGATGCATTTCATCACTCCGGAGTGATGAAATGCATCCATAAACATTGTATCCAGATGTATCCTGGATACAGCGTTTATTGACAGATACGTTTCACCACATTGTATCCAGATGTATCCTGGATACGTTTATTGACAGATACGTTTTATCACATTGTATCCAGATGTATCCTGGATACAACGTTTATTGACAGATACGTTTTATCACATTGTATCCAGATGTATCCTGGATACAACGTTTATTGACAGATACGTTTCATCACATTGTATCCAGATGTATCCTGGATACAACGTTTATTGACAGATACGTTTTATCACATTGTATCCAGATGTATCCTGGATACAACGTTTATTGACAGATACGTTTCACCACATTGTATCCAGATGTATCCTGGATACAACGTTTATTGACAGATATGTTTCATCACTCCCGAGTGATGAACTGATTCAGCCTCCTTTGATTTTCTTACCCGGATTATTGAGCATGCATCAAGCATTTGCCGTTCGTTAGAACAGCGGTACCGAGTTCGCCTCACCCAACCCAGCCCCAATCCTGCACCTGTCGTCGTTTGTGCAGAAGAGCACATTACTCTTGGTACTTCAAACGACTCTTCTTAAGGATGGAAAAGCGCTGCAGGTGAGGACTTGTGCAAATCTCCTTGTTTGTCTGCTGTCACCGACCGAGGACGTTATGGTGTGGCTTTTGCTGTTGCAGCATATTGACACTTGGCAGATGCTGGGCAATATATTTTGGTTCCTGTTAAGAAACCTTATTGATCTCTGGAGGGCTCCGAAGTTAAATATTCAAATGGTGATATTGATTGGCTCCATGGGATGGCAGTGGTGTGGGCCCACTGTTGAAAGAGCCTCATTACAGCTTCCATATGAGAGAGTGTGTCGCTGAGTGTGTGTTAGTGTGTGTTTTGTCTGTAGGCGGAATATAGATCAATAACTCTCTCTCTCACACACACACATAAACAAACAAAGCATGCACAGAATCTCTCTGACATCTTAGGCCCGTCGATAGGGAGGATGTCCTTCCATAAGTGGATGCAACTAAAAAGATGACATTCCTTATCACAGCCGAATCATTGGCCCAGACATCAGTAAATGTTGGCACCCTCTCAGCATCACTTTAATAAAAATGAATGTGAGATGACGGAGCAAAACTGAGAGAGAGAGAGAGAGAGAGAGAGAGGGTGAGAGAGCACTGCCATCTAATTGGTGTGCATTTGTACAAGGTGATTGTGTTATATGGAGTCACCATTTGATATTGACTTGGCTGCTGTGCACATGTACAGTACGTTAGGCAGAGAACAGACATTTGGCTGAGGTATGGCAGGCAACCTATTACAGGGAATTGAGAGATGTCTGATCCTGCTGATTCACCTGTCAGGAGCAATGGGAACAGAGAAAGGGAAAAAGGAAGGGAGTGAGAGAAAACAGAAGTGGGGGGGGGGGGGAGCGCAAGGAGAGGTAGACGTGAAATGCATGTGAAAGTATACCGCATGTAAAAACCTTGGTAAAAATTTATGCAAATGAGACGTGTAGAAACAGGCAGAAGGAGGAGGACGAGATGAAGGCGGCAGGAAAGGGGGAGAAGGGAGGGGACAACGTCGCAGAAGAAGGGAGTATTTTCAGCGGTGGGTCTCGTAAAAGTCATGGCGAGGAAACGGTCACGGTTTGCAGCCTACACTGAACTCATCTGGAGGAGTCTGTCAAAGAAGCTGACGTGCTGCAGTCTCACAGTTCTGTGCATTTTTACCTTGGGGCCTTTTTGTTTGGCCGAAATAGTCCAGATTTTAGGGCAGAGGTCCTTCTCTCAGGCAGCGGCCGAGTCTCGTCCAGTGGCAGAGGCCCCGGCTGTGGTGAATGGTGCATAGTGATGATGTCACTAAGGGTTGGCGCAGCGGGCTGGCACAGAGGCTCTCTGCAGTGAGAATACTCCTCCCTGTGCCAGGGGCTAGTTTACCAGGATCTGCTGAGGTGTAGTATACTGAGAACAAATAGAAGGGGGCAACAGGGTAAAGTGAAGTGTGTGTGTCTCTGTTTCTGTGTGAATTCTCTATCATTTTTAGTGTCTCCCTGGTGTGTGTGCGTGTGTGTGTGTGTGTGTTGTGTGTGTGTGTGTGTCTTTGCTGAGGCCATGTGGTGTGCTGGGGGTGGGGTGGGGGGTTGGGGCTGTGCTGTGCTGTGCAGGGAAAGTGGATCCTTCTCCATAAAGGGGCCAGGTAATAGAATTGCTGTGAGACTGATAGTCACTTCTGATCACAGTCTGTTGGCATACTCTCTGCTCAGGCAAAACAACAGATGGGGGGGTGGGGGGGTGGATAGGGGATGGAGGGAGACAGACAGAGCAAAGGAAAAACAGAGACTCAAAGAGGCAAGGACATGCACAAGGCCGGGCTAAATTTGCCCAAGCAACAGCTCATTTGCCCTTTTTGGCTGAGCTAACCCCTCTGGGGCAAAAAAAAATAAGAATAAATAAATAATTGACCTTTCGCGAAGTGAAGCCCCAGAAAGGTTCTTGTCCAATCCTACCTTAGCAATGGTTTCTATGTGAGGGAGGTCCGTCAAGCTTTCAACAGATGAAAAAATGCCGAAACAGCGTGCCTATGGGACCTGCAAATCGGATACTGGGTATCCGAAAAGTTTGGAGGGGGGTCTCATTATCTTTCCCTGCCCAAAACCCAAAACACAAGAAGAGTGATGTCGGCAATGGATTAAGCAGTGTGGCAGACCCCATAGCCAGCTTAATCCGTCCAAAACCAACAAAAACACCCTTGTCTGCTCCGAGGTAAACTTGCTACTAGCAATTATCGATTGCTAATATGGCTATGATTATTGCACAATGATTATTACCATTCAACAAATCAACGTATTACTGACTAAATAACAAGGTACCTGCTGAACGTAACCAGCTTAGTCTGTGGCCAGACATAGCTAACTTAGCGACAGCTAGCCCACTAACATAACCTGGTTACCCTAGTCACAGGTTAGCCAGATTCTAGCTCTCATTTCAGAACATAATGAGCCATGTTGAGGGTCGGCTGGGCCCTGAGATAGTCTCTGGCCAGTCTGCCCTCCCCATATCTGGCCTATTTGAAACTTTTATCCCTCTCCGTGAGCTCCAGGTGGGGACTGGCCATTCAGCAAGGCCAACCCACCTGCGGAGGCCTCATTTTGTCAAAATTCTGGTCCCGGTCGGCGGTCATAAACATCGTCGGGCAGTTCCCCCGGCTCTGCAGCGTGTCCCCGGCTGACCCCCAACTACATATAGCCTACCCCAGTGTAATTCTTGGGCTTCACTAGGACTCAACTGGCAAAGTGTGTATATATATACATATATATATATGTATGTATGTATACTCAGAATCCCTCCCACTCTTCCAATCCCGTCTCAAGACACACCTCTTCTCCATTGCCTTCTCGTGCCCCCCTGTCCTCTCGTCCAACCCTGGTCTGGGGCAGGCTGGGGACTGAGCGCTCGACCTGCTCCCTCCCTCAACTTCCTCCCCAAGCGCATCGGACGCTGCTGTGGGCTGCCCACATTCGGGGTCATTGGTCGGGACTCACTTCAGACTTCATCTGTGATTTATGTGATTTATGATGTTTGTTTTTCTTTCCCCTTTGTATCTGTCCAAGTGGGAGAGTACTGCTGGCATCGTGTGTGGCTGCCGCTGCTCCCTCTCGTAGCCCCCCTTCACATCCACCCCTGTATGTCTGTGTTATGTTCATCCGTCGTCTTGTTTCACCCCATTTATTGTAAAGCGACTTTGAGTGTTAGAAAAGCGTTATGTAAGTTTAATTTATTATTATATATAAAAATGGAAAATGCTGTGGAAAATGGTATTAATTCTGATTCTAATAATTAAATTCAAGATGAGGTGCAACCACAAGGCTCCTGACCAGAGAGTGAGGGAGAGCGTGCTGAGCATCAGGGGACACATCAGGTACCATTCAGATACATGCTGTTGGGTAAGACCTAAAACCCATGTGTGTGTGTGTGTGTGGGGGGGGGGGTATGCCCTTTTATCAGGTTACAGCAACAGCCCCTCAAAATGCCTGTGCACATCCCTGCAGAGAGGGCCTGAGACAGAGAAGTAATAGAGAAGAGAGCAAGAGGGAAAAGGGACACAGATTGATACTCGGTGAGTGAGAGCAGTGGGAGGGAAGGATTGGAGGATGAGAAAGATGAGGATGGGGAGGAGGTATGGACATGGCAATGACATGAACACTCTGAAAACATTAAAAAAAATGACAAAGACAGTAGTACATGCGGTATATCTGACAACACAACCACACTAAGGAACAGGAGACGGTATGACGTGTGCTGGTTTACCTTGCTAAAACATGTTTCATCAAGTGAGGGATGGGAAAAACAAGAGGGGCCGGTGGGTTGAAGACTGAGGGGGAGATTTAAGTAAGATCGATTCGGGATAGAGCCAAAAACCTCAAAAGGAGTCAGTCAGCGGGTATTCTTTCTGCCTTACCGTGACGTGGGCAAACAAACATGTCAGCAAACCAGACGGTGTTAAAGGTAAATATCGGGTTCATGCTCAGTTGAGACCATCAGAAAATGGTCTACATGTCTCTTCTTGAATGTTGGCTTGGCTAGCTTGTCTAGTGCTCTGAACTCATTTACAGCAGAGTAAATGAGGCGCGGTTGTTGGGAAAAAAAAATCCAACTCCAGAAAGAGGAGGATAAGGTCTAGGAGGTTCCTGAGAGGCCGACCGGCCATGCGGCAGATCAAATAGCAACATGGAAGAGATATGGATCTAGACTGGCTGAGACTGGAGAGCGGATGGGACACAAGCGGTTTAAATGACAGGAGAAAAGCCAGAGCAAGGTTTCTTGTCGTTATAAAGCAGAGGAATAAAATGGACATGTTTATTTATTTATTTATTTTGAAGGGGGCACTGACGCTATACCGCTTTGGACCAAGATGCATCACGCGGTGTGTGTAGGCAGAGTTGAGGCTTATTTCCAACAGCCTTGGGGTTTAATAACACTTAATTGAATCTGAATCCAGTATTGACTCAAACCCAAATCTATCTGAGTCCTGTTTCGAAGCTTTTGGGAAATAGTGAAAATAAACTTATTAATTTGTTTTCACAGATGTTTGGGCCTGTTTTTGTATTATCGACTATGGTATCAGAAGTAAATTAAGTTAAACATGTTGCTTGTGTGGGTGTAGACGAACTGCATGACATCGTCACCTTTTAAATCCATATTAAATATTTAATGAACTATTTACTACAATACAGTATATAGTTTTATGGGGGGGGGGGTTCAATAAGAGATTTGCTTGACTCAAGAGTTTATCAAATCCAGATATTTTATCAACTCGGTACCGGTTCCAAAACTGAACAGGCTATCGATTCCCATCTCTATTAGCTAATGGACACTGATACACTTTTGTAGTCGAGACAAATGCATATACGATGAAATACAAAAAAAAAATCCTACTACATTTCTATCAGCAACTGCAGAAATTTTGAATCTGATGCTGTCCAGACCCAAAGCTGAATAACATTTAAAGGGAAATTGCACATCCATGATGTACAAGTGGTCTGTATCGTCTATTAAAACTAAAACCGCTATTTAGAGCCCGTCCCGTAGTTACTGCATGTACCAGCAAGCATTGCGTGAGGTGGCAACTGTAGCAGCCCATAAGATGGTCGCTCACAGACCGAAGAATACCAGTCACTCCAGGAATCAGGATCTGCACATTTATTCATCACAAAGAGTCTGTGAATGTTCTCGTTCATCCAGGTCATGGTTATCCAAAGGAGTTGAATCAAGTGCAGCCGGACTTGGTATATATCCGTGAAGACGTTTCGCCTCTCATCCAAGAGGCTTCCTCAGTTCGTGCCTTTCTGACCAGAAAGAATATTCATCACAAAAGGTGCTCAACTTTTTTGTGTGTATTAAAAGCATATGTATAATAAAATACAGCTGTAAAGGAAATATGTGCACATTAAAAGAATGTGTGCCCTTACAGTGGTGACACATGTATTTGAAATCAGTAATTAAAGTCAAAGCAAAAATAAGTAAAACTAATATCCAATGAAACAAATTTTTATGTTCTCGCTAGATGTCTTGCCCTCTAGTTACATATCACCATCAGCGGTCACTTGGGGTCAAGTATGACTGTCCTCCTTCTGGGTCCCTCTGGGTCCTCAGGCGTAGAGGCCCATCTTGGAGCTGCATAATGGGAGGACGCCTGCACCTGACAGCTGATGAGCCTGCAGCCACCACACAGACCTTGGCAGGGGATGGCCAGAGTCCAGTGGCATGGAGAACCAAGACGATTGGGGACCACCCTCTGTTGCAGCCTTCATCCGCCTTCACTTCCATTGTGACCTGGAGACATCTTCCACCAGTTCCGCCGTTGAGGTCCTCGTTGGATCGTGCTTCGTCTGGAACCTCCCCCTTGACCTATCCGCCTTGAGTGACCCTACCAGGAGACAAGCTCCAGACGGCATAGCTCTTGGGATCATTGGTACACGCAAGCTTCTCCACCACTGCAGGGTGGCGATCCAGAAGAAGACGTATCAATATAGGCATCTCTTCAGGAGAAAAATAAAAGTGCACATTAACTAAGGAGCTGTTGTCATGTTAGGCTACTCAGTCAATGCAATCCTTCTATAAAAGTGCACAAAAATATTATACATAACTGAACACCATAACACCTATAAAAGTAGCACGGGGCACATTCACTACACACATAATGGCAGGCTGTCTCTCATCCCCCTGCAGCAAGTCAGGAAATGTGCCAGTGAGTGAACATCTCCGACAGACTTAACGGCCGTTTTCACCGACTAAACCCAAAACTCAGAAAAAGCGTTGGCAATAATAGATCATTACATTGCCATGCAGTTTAAGCCAGAATAAATTACTTGTAAACGTGCTAGTTTACCCAAGGGATGGAGAATATCACAACACGCCTCACCATTACAGAAGCTGCTCAGCTTTTGCCCGGGATTTGCAGCCACGCCACTCCTGCGTGTTTTGCGCAGCACTAATTAAAGTCCTCTTTTCTAAAACGGCTACACCGGAACTATATATTCATTCGTTCATCATAAGGTTGGCGATATACAGAAATGTTGACTGTGACAGAAAATATTACACAGTTTTTGAGAATGGTCACCAGGAAAAAACGAAAATAAAATAAAGATATCATGAACAGTATATTGTAACGTGCATGGATAAGAAGACACGCTGGCTGCTGGCTCGCGGGTCTGACCCTTTAGTCGAGCGGTTAGCGATGTCACCTGCGGTGCGGGCGATACGGGTTCGCTTCCCGGCCGCGGCAGTTCCTGTGGTTGCGTTGTCCCCCGAATTCGCTAGAGTATATTGACTCAGCTACACAACTGTCATGTCAAACTGCTCCGGCCGTAATGGACCAGAGCAATCATCCGGGAACTTTCATGCCGCGCTGGGGTTACCGCCCCTTTTTGGGTGAAAACGAAAGGTTGATGCTGGACCCAATGGGGTGTAGGCACGGAAGTAGCTGTGAGTGGTTGTTGGTTAGGGTTTTAACTCTTTTTGAATATCCGTTTGTTATATCTGGTTAGGTAGTGTTATGCCCCGAGTCTGACTTGTATGGTTAAGCACAAGCAGTTACTGTGCCTTTAAGAAGGGCAGGGGGCAGTGTGAATTACGGCAAGGTGGAAAGTGTCGTGAGTTGATGTTGGTGATGTAAAAGTTATAAACGTGGCTCCCGGTGTGGTCACTGACTGAACATAATATTTGGCGAACGAGGATGGCTGGCTTCGTTCTATCGCCACCGCCACCTTTCCTATCCATTTCCGGTGACCCAGCTGTTCCCTGGGACCGATGGATATCGTCGTTTAATGACTATTTACTGGCTCTGGGGCATTCGGATTTAGCCGCAGCTAGGAAGTGTGCGCTCTTACGGTACTGCCTCGATGAGGAGGGGCAACGTATTGTGGCGAATTCAGGGTTGCAGCTCGGGACGCCGCATCCGGGACGCGAACCCGTGTCTCCCACTCCGCAAGTGACAACCTTAACTAGTCGACTAAAGGGTCCGACCCGTCAGTCAAGGACCAACGTGTCTACTTATTCGTGTACGTTACAGTATTGTCGCTACACTCTCGGTGGCGGGTGACACCTACGCTGCGGCTACCAATGCACTACAGTCCCATTTCAGCTCAGGAAGGAGCCGACGCATGCACCGGTTTGAGTTTCGTCAGAGAGCCCAGAAGTCTGGTGAGTCAGTGGGCCAGTTCGTCTCTGCCTTACGTGGGCTAGCAAAGCATTGTGACTTCGGGGCTTTGGAGGATGGACTTATAGTTGATCAGCTAATAGAGAAAATGTCTTGTGCTCGGCTGAGACTCCATGACATTATCTGACGCTATAGTGATTGGGAAGCAGTTGGAAACGGCTCTGCTGGAAGCGCACAAGTTCTCTCGCGCTGTGCAGGAGCCCGTGACATCACTGCTACCGGCAGTTCACTGCTTAAACGCGTCTCCGCTTAAAGTACCTACTGTTGCCCAGGAGACGTCAGGGGCGACCCTGTCGGGCTACGGCCACGCCCCCATTGCCACTTTGGGAGTAGTCTGCCTTCCCGTGGAGTATACTCACCAGTATGTCCCTGAAACCAGGTTCTACATGACACAGAAAGGGGCTAACATCATGGGGCTAGACATGTTCCATGCCCTGGGCTTTACACTGACTGACGCTGTGGGCCTGCATGTCCTGCAGGTCTCCATCTCCTGGCCTGAACGTTACCCAGAAATGTTCGGAGGACTGGGCTGCACGTCTGGGTTTGTGCACCAGACTACTGTGGACTCATCGGTCCGCCCGGTAATCCAGCCACTATGACGCATTCTCATGGCCCTCTGGGATGGGGTGGAAGAGGAGATACACCGCCTGATGAAGGAGGACATCATCGAACCAGTCAACGCCTCACCCTGGATTTCCAACTTGGTCATAACCAAGAAGCGGAGTAGTGGACTGTGCCTCTGCGTGGATCTGAAGGATGTCAACAAAGCCATCATCCTCGACAAATACCCCCTCCCCACAGCTGAGGAGCTGACTAGCCATTTCCATGGCTCCACAGTTTCCACAAAATGGATTTATGCCACGGCTACCTGCAGGTTCCCCTGGCACCGGCCAACATGGACCTCACAGCTTTCATCTCACATGTGGGGGTGTTCAGGTACAAGCGCATGGCTTTCGGGCTGTCATCAGCCCCAAGCTGTTTTCAGAAAATAATGTCACTCATCCTAGCTGGCATTCAGGGGGTCGCCATCTACCTGGACGATGTGGTGGTAAACACACCCTCCTCTACACTGCACGATGCTGACCTGGAACAGGTCTTCCAGCACTTCAAGCAACACAGGGTCACACTGAACACTGTGAAGTGTGTGTTTAGTGCCAAGGAGGTCGAGTTCCTGGGTTTCCAGCTCTCCAAGGGGGGTATCACCCCAATCATGTCCCACACGGAGGCCATTCTGTCCCTGCCGGACCCACAGTCACCGTCCCGGCTGTCCTCTTTTCTGGGGGTGGCTGTCTATTATCTCCGTTTCATGCCACGATACTCCGACTCAACAGCCCCCCTGTGCCAGCTGCTATGGAAGGATGCTGTGTGGGACTGGACCCCGGCATGCTGGGAGGCTGTGGGCATCATCAAACAGCAGTTCAGATCCCCGCCCACTTTGGCCCATTTCAGCCTGACTGCGCCCACCATGGTCTCCTGTGATGCGTCTGGGGTGGCACTTGGTGCAGTGCTCTCCCAGGTCCATGAGGGGGTAGAGCGTCCAGTGGCTTTCGCCTCGCGGGCACTCAGTCCAGCAGAGCAGAAGTACTCAGTGGGGGAGAGGGAAGCTCTTGCTTGCCTGTGGGCATGCAAACACTGGCATGTCTACCTGTACGGTAGGGCTTTCACTATCCGCACAGATCATCAGGTGCTGACGGCTCTGCTGGCGACCTGAGGTTCGAGGCACAGGCCCATGAGACTACTGAAATGGGCAGATAGGCTGAATCAGTACAACTTTAGACTCAAGTTTATGCCGGGGCGTACCAATACGGTGGCCGACCTCTTGTTCCAAGCCATCTCTCTGACCAAAGAGGTAAGAGGGGTGATGCCAGAGGATGATGACGATGACGACTGTGTCCACATGCTGCATTGGCCCCTCAGCACAGTAGTCACCCTGGCGGAGCTGCAGCAGGTCTCGGCTGAGGATGAGATACTCACAACCCTTTGTGCCTTCGTCCAGGATGGCTGGCCTGCCAAGGTGGATGACAGGCTGCTCCCCTACCATAAAGTCCACGACGAGCTCTTCTGCTGGGGGAGGTGTGCCTCTCCCATGGCCACCGCGCCATTGTACCAGAGACTGTAAGGGGCAGAGTGCTGCAAATGGCACATGATGGGCATCTGAGGGTGGTCAAGGTGAAGCAGGGCTGCCGAGACACCGTGTGGTGGCCTCACATAGACTCTGACGCAGAGGAGCTGGTGCGTAACTGCACCTACTGCCTTCTGAATGGGAAAACCGGTCAGCCTACCACAACACCCCTTACTCCAACCCGTGGTCGTCCATGCCATGGGAGCACATCCAGATCGACCTCTGTGGAGAGCTCCACAGGGAACCTGCGCGTGCCCGCTTACTTGCTGGTCGTGCATGACCTTCACTCAAAGTGGCCAGAGGCCATCGAACTGGGCTCCATCACCTCACACACCATCATTGACCACCTCGACAAGCTGTTTGGGCACTGGGGCCTGCCCAGTGTCATCACGACAGACAATGGACCCCAATTTGCGTCGGCGGAGTTCTCAGAGTTCCTGTCACTGCGGTCCATCAAGCACATCAGGACAGCAGTGTACCACCCGGAGAGTAACGGAGGGGTGGAAAGACTGAACAAATCTCTCAAGAATGGAATTCGAGCCTGTCTGGAGGAAGGGAAAACCTTCAGCACTGCACTCAGTCAAACTCTCCTGACCATCTGGGCATCCAAGCGCTCCACCACGGGGGTGACACTGGCTCTGCTCATGATCGGGCGGGAACTAAAGCAACCACTGGACCGCTTGAGAGTAGAGCAAGCCACTGCACACAAGAGCCCAGGGCTCCAGAAAGCCAGAACTCAGGTCCGAAGCTCACAGGCCCGGATGAAACAGAGATTCAATGCCTCCCGCCAAGTACGGACTCTCTCTCTGTCTGTGGGGGACTGGGTCAGGATCAAACATGCCTACCGTCAGAACAAGCTGCGGTCATACTGGTCGGAGCCCCATCAGGCGACTCAGCAGCTGGGACTGGCTACCTACAGACTGGACGATGGGACTTAATGGCACTCAAACCGCCGGCATAGGGTTGTAGCCCCTACAAACCCGGCATCATCCCTGTTCCCAGCTGCTGCTCTCAGTTGGCAGCCCAGACCGGAGGCAAACCGGGAGGGTGGTAACCCACCACCATTGCCAGGCCCTGCTCCCCAGCCTGCTTGCCCTCAGAGGGTGAGGGTTCCGCCTGTCTGGCACAGGGACTATGTTACGAATGGTTAAGGGACATCTAGGGTAGGGACTGATATGTTATGTTACTTTCTCAAGGGGGGTGGGGGGAGAAAATGTTATATCTAGTTAGGTAGTGTTATGCCCCGAGTCTGACTTGTATGGTTAAGCACTAGCAGTTACTGTGCCTTTAAGAAGGGCAGGAGGGGAGTGTGTTTTACAGCTAGGTGAAACATGTCGTGAGTTGATGTTGGTGAAATAAAAGTTATAAACATGGCTCCCAGTGTGGACATTGACTGAACATAATACCATTGTTAGCAAGCGTTAACGTTAGCTATCGTTACAGTACAATCTGGCAATGTTAAGGTCAGTTGTAAGTTCCCTAGCTAAACGTTTCGGTGTGCATTGTTTGCTTCAAGTCAGTGCAGTTTTGCGGTTCCGCGCTGTCTATTGGCTGAGGCAACAGGCAATCACGACTACTTCCGTGCCTACACCCCGTTGGATCTTGCATCAACCAAAACAAAACCTTTGAATTTGAATTGCGGCTAATTGAGTTCGCAGGTGTTTCACAAGAAATACATTAAGATGTAAAAAAAAGAATGAAAGTATAGTTGCAATAAAACACCAGGAGAGATAAATTAGTACTTTGGCGGCTGATGACAGGTGCTGGTATTTAGATAAACAGCGGTATTGGTGGTCAGTGTCCTTTTAGCTGAACATCAGAATGGGTTAATGATCCCACTCAATGGCCAGAGGTGTCATATCCTGACATTTACAACTACGATACCTCATCCAGTCTCCAGGTAATGTCGATTTCTGTCATCTATGAATTTTTTTTCTGTCTAGAGATAGTTGTGTGTAGCTTCTTAATCTGTCCACTTTCTTTACTTTACTGCTGTTAATGTCAACCCTGGCAATACGGGAATATAGCGGGAACATGATTCCGGGTGCAGTGGATCCTTTACATGAAATCCTGAAATGGTTAAGGCGAAGGATAACCCATGTTGCACAGCCTATTGTAGCAACTGAACAGTAGGGCTGTGTATTGGCGAGAATCTGGTGATACGATACGTATCACGATATGGGGTTGTGATTCAATATATCGTGATATATTGCGATACTGTAAGAAAGGCAATCTATCATAGGCCTGTGTTCTTTGTGCTTATGCTACTTCCTGCCTCAGTTTATGTTGTTGCGTTGGAGTGGAAGAGTCAAATGGCCGAAGATGGATTACAACACTGTTATCTAGCGGTCATGGGGGTTACACGCAACACAAAATGTTTGTTACGAACCTTTACATGTAAACAATTAAAAATCCATATAGTGGTTTGGAGAGTCGATGCAGTAACACGAACGATAATATCGTGATACTCGAGTGTATTGATATTTTCTTACACCCCCTACTGAACAAATTCATGTCTTAACTGTGCAATTGTTAGTACTGAACAAGTACATTTATAATTCCTATGTGGAAAGTATAATTATTTTATGCCCCCTGTAATAATGATAATACTGCAAAACTTCATTGCAACGCTTTGTTGCCGTGTCCTCCCCTCCTTCCGTAGCTTGTGCTAGCTGTTGACAGGTGGTGCTGAGAGATGGATTTAATATCATGATGCTAGGTTTATTAACCTTCTAATTTGCATTCCTATGATGATCACCAACACTCTGGAGACTTAGGAGCACGTCAGAGAGCAGGGGGTCAAAATCGTTATAGCGTGCTTTGTAGATTATGCGTCTAGATACATTTGCTAGTTTGTGCAGCCACTGCAGTAGGCACACTGATATTACAATGACTAGGATCTTTTCCCGATCTACTGATATCTTTGCTTTTTCAGTCTCTATTTTATCGCTTATTGTGTACAGTAATTAAAAATTAAAAATGGTAATTATAAAATGTAGACTAGACGTATTACTTACCAGTGATGGAATGTTTGTTGCAGATAAACTAATTTGCTATGAGGGTCCCATAGGTTTCCCTCAAGGGTCTTCTCTTTGAGTAGCCTGAAGCCAAAAATGTCTCTTTTTCCCCTCCCTTTCCTTACTCGGTAGCAAGGAGAAACGAATATGGTTGTGTTTTATTGTTGATGGTGCAGGATACTGAGGTAGCCACTATGTTATATTATTCAGTGGTTTATCCATATATTAATTATTGTAATATAGCTTGGGCTAGTACTCATCAGATCAAAATTGAGCCCATGTATCACCTTAAGAAACAGTCACTAAGAATAGTAAATTGTGTACATCGAAGACATTCCACTTAGGCTCTTTCTTCAGTTAGGTGTCCTCAGTGTTGATCAAGTGAACCGTCTCCAGATTGGTTTATTTGTTCATAGTTCCTTAAAAAGAACCCTCCCTTTTTAAAAAAAACACATTTGCATACAGTTATCAATTTCATACTTACTCCAAACATAGTTCTTCTGTCCTTAGACGACCCCCCCCCCCCATTTCCGTACTTCCCAGTCTCAGTTTAGTATATTCCACTGAGGGTCCAAAATATGGACTTCTCTGCCTTTATTTATTTACTTTTTAATTTTTCTTCACAGCGGTTTAAAAGAGCCCTGAAATCACTTCTCCTAACCAACCAATGTTCTCCATATGGTCTGCCTATATAAGCTGGGTCCAACCAATATTTTCTTTTGTCATTTAAGTCTTAAGGCCTATTATGAATATCAAGTCAAGTCATGTCAATTTTATTTGTATAGCCCAGTATCACAAATTACAAATTTGCCTCAAGGGGCTTTACACTTGTTTTTCTTTCTATGTATGTATGTATATATGTATGTGTGTGTGTATATATACGTATATTGTAATTTGTTTAGCTTCTCCTTGATCTTTCTTATCTTATGAAAACTCTAAGCCATATCAGGAGTGTTTGTTCTTAGTCTGTTAATGATAGTGTTTTTGTGTATACTTGCATGTATCATGAATGTGTGTGTGTGTGTGTGGTGACTATGACTGATTCATTGTACTTGTGTAATATCGGTGTTTATGGGATGCATTGTTGCCGGGTGCTGTGCTGAGCTATGTTTCTGTCTTTTGCTATGTCTGGAATTATTGATAGATACATACAAATTGTGCGTACCACATTGCTGTAATTGTTTCCTGTAGTAGTATGCTGCCTGGAGAATGCCACTTTCCAAGCCCCTGGAGGATTTTTAGGCAATTCTCCTTCACATTATCTTTCAAATTATGTATTGTTTCTTTTTTCTTTTTTTTCCCCATATGCGTAAATAAATAAATAAATAAAGAAACAACACAGCAACTTTTAGGCATGGTGACAGCCTCCATCTCCTATTTGCACTTGTCGATTTTACCACTTTGTTGCCACCCAAAAAGGGGCGTGTCTGACAAAACTATTTCAAGCTGACCACACATTGCTCTGGTCTATGGTTCTAATACGCCCTCTCTCTCTCTCTCTCTCTCCTGTAGTACTTCCCAGGTATGTGATGTCATTTGACGCATTATCCTTAGGTGGTGCTAACAATTTAGTCTGTAATACACAGAGTAAGTTTGGTCAAGTTAATCACCATCACCCATGTAAATGTATGGCGCTCTAGTTACTGAGCCTCGTGTTGTTTTTGAGTGCAGTCTTCCTTTAACCTCAAACGTATGTGTGTACTCTACATACACTATATTGATAGAAATATATGGACACTCCATCTAATGAGTGGATTTGGCTATTTCAGCCACACCCATTGCTGGTAGATGTATAAAATCAAGCACACAGCCATGCAATCTCCATAGATAAATATTGGCAGTAGACTGGGTCGTACTGAAGAGCTTAGTGACATTCAATGTGACACTGTTATATGATGCCAATATTCCAACAATTCAGCTGGTCAAATTTCTGCCCTGCTAGAGCTTCCCCAGGTCAATTGTAAGTCTTTTATTGTAAAGTGGAAATGTCTTGGAGCAACAACAGCTCAGCCGTGAAGCCGCAGACCACACAAGACCACAGAACTGGATCGCCAAGTGCTGAAGCGTAGTGCATAGAAATCATTCGACACTCACTATGGAGTTCCAAACTGCCTCTGGAAGCAACGTCAGGAAAATAACTTTTCATTCAAAGCTTCATGAAATTGGTTCCATGGCCGACAAGCTGCACACAAGCTTAGGATCACCAGCATAATGCCAAGTGTCATCTGGAGTGGTGTAAAGGACACTAACATTGGACTCTGGAGCATTGGAAATTCATTCTCTGGAGTGATGAATCACGCTTCACTATCTGGCAGTCTGATGGACCAATCCGGGTTTGGTGGATGCCAGAATGCTACCTGCCTGACTGCACAGTGCCAACTGTAAAGTTTGGTGAAGGAGAAATAATGGTCTGGGGCTGTCTTTCATGGTTTGGGCTTGGCCCCTAAGTTTCAGTGAAGAAAAATCTTAATGCTACTGCATACAATGACATTCTAGAGAATTGTCTGCTTCCAGCTTTGTGGCAACAGTTTGGGGAAGGCCCTTTCCTGTTTTAGCATGGCAATACTGCTGTGCACAAAGCGAGGTCCATAAAGACATGGTTTGTCGAGTTTGTTGTGGAAGAACTTGACTGGCTTGCACAGAGCCCTGACCTCAACCCCATCAAACATCTTTGGGATGAATTTGAATGCCGACTGTGAGCCTCACCAACATCAGTGCCTGACCTCACTAATGCTCTTGTGGCTGAATGGGAGCAAATCCCTGCAGCCATGTTCCAAAATCTAGTGGAACACCCTCCCAGAAGAGAGGAGGCTGTTCCAGCAGCAGAGGAGGGACCAACTCCATATTAATGACCATGGTTTCAGAATGAGATGTTTAACAAGCACATATGGCTGTGATGTTCAGGTATCCACAAACTTTTTTACCATATAGTGTGGTTCATTGTCCAAAGTCTTAGGCGTCTTGCACCATCAACTTGTACTGCATGTGAGGTCGAACTGTCTCTCTATGTGTGTCAAGACTGCTGTCCTCCAGGTAAAACTCTTAAAGTTGACATTGTTTTTTAACACTATTATCATTATCGTCATTATGTGTCAGCATCACTGGACAAATCAAAACATTAGCTTATTCATGTGATGAAGAGTGAGATTTTTGAAATAGGTTAATCTGATGAAGATAGCACAGATGATACTAAAGAGGTGACTAATATGATGGGAGGATAGTGAGACTCAGATGAGTTTTATAGATTACCAGGGGGCATTATTAAAGAGATAATGGGATACAGAGGAAATATCTTTGCCGTTAGTATATCAATTTAATCATAATCATATTGATTTCTTTGGGAACATTACTTTTCTATTATGCTGTTGCTGTGTGTGTGTTTGTGTTTTCTTAAACATAAGACCCATTCAGGTGTGTTTTGCCAGTCTTTTGTTTAGATGCGAGGCAACTCATGGGCCTAAAAAAGAACTGGCTCACTCCCTCGTTCACATACTCACGATTAACTTGTCAATGTGTAGGAAGAAGGAGCACGGAAACAAAAAAAATAAGTAAATAAAATGAAAACAGTGCTGTAAAGTGCTTAAAATATGTTCAGCAAGGCTTGAAAATAAAAAGGAAGAAATTAAAAAACAAACTTTTAACACTGTGAAATCTAAGATCAAACTCAATATTCAATCCCCTGGATTGTACCATTTGCCACGAACCATTTACAACCACTGTTGCCAGTTTGGTGATTAATCTTCGTTTATACATTTAGTGACTTTTCAGATCCCTTAAGCAAAATTTCCGGTAGTGTCTCGCAACAAAACTAGTGACAGTTTCTCATTTGGGTTAAAATATCTGGTTTTGGTTGAATGTTTGTGTTGACAGCACTACATTTCAGTATTTGGTTAAAAGAATGTCTAATAAAGGTAGATATATGGGGAAAAAAGAATGAGTGGTTCAGTGTTTGCTATGTTAAGTCAGTTAGTTTAATCCTCTAGACTGATGTGTAAAGTTTTTTTTTTTTTTTTATATGTGGACTAGTTTCTGTGTGAACCATTTTGGTGACACGTTTTGTCTCCCTCCCTTCCATAAATGGATACCTAAATAGTTTTCTGGTGTCTAACTACTTTAGATATATGGGTTATTCTGTCATTGACTTTTTCCTCTCTCTTGCCACCTCTGTGGCCTTTTTTCCTCCCATGTAATTTCATGTAAAGATTAGTAATTGAATTAGTTGATGATGTCATCTGGAGAGTTCTAGTGATTTTCTGGGCATAAAATAGGTACTTTGCTTAAAGAAGAGTTAGAAACCCTTTTTTGCATCATGCCTTCTGAACAGATAAATCTGTATGTCCTCTGAAGATGTCTTTCAAAGAGAAATCTCTAACACTGGAAGTAGATGTTGAATAGCACTGTGTGACTGAACCTGCTGAGGGCCGAGAGGAGAAGCTCAGTACTTTTGCTACACAAGGAGCTATGTTTGACAAAAGACATTTTTCTCCTGTTTTCTCCTTATTTATTTTGTGACAGTGCACATATAGTATGTCACATAAATGGGGATTTGATGTTTTCAGTACAATTTAATGAATTTCGGTTTGTTTTAGTTTTTCCTCTCTGATTTGGGAAAGTACACTCGGCTTTATTTTCTTCTAAGGTCCTGTCCCTCCTTCCTTCTTATTGTTTTGTGGAATGGGAAGTGCCAGTGATGTGCTCAGAGTATGTCAATTTAGCAATTTTGTTGCTAAGATTTAGCAACTTTTCAGACTTTAGGAATTTTCAGAATTTAGAGCTTTGTATGCAAGTAACAGAATTTAAAAATCTATTCTAGTTTTGACGGGGAGCCAATGCAGAGATCTAAGAACAGGTGTAATGTGTTCATACTTTTTAGTTCAGTGAGAACACATGCAGACACATTTTGAATTAACTGTAATTGCCACACAACTGGTTTTGGGAGGCCGTTGAATAGACCATTACAGTAGTCTAGTCTTCTTGTTGTAAATGCATGGGTTAATTTCTCAGTCTGGTTTTGATAGAAAGCCCTTAGTTTTGAAATGTTTTTAAAATGGTAGAAGGGTGGTGAGATGGTTAATATGGCTCTTAAAATTTAGATCACTGTCTATGATTACACCCAGATTTCTAGCTTCACTTTTGCATTCCAGAGACAGAGAGCTGAGATGAGCTGCTATTCTCTGTCTCTGAGTTTTTGCACCAAAATGAGTATTTGTTTTGTCTTTATTCAGTCGTAAAAAGTTCTCTGACATCCGTAGATTAATATCATCAATACACTTAGTTAGGGAATGTATGGGATCTAGGTCATCAGGAGATAGGGATATGTACAGTTGTGAATTATCTGCGTAATTGTTAGCTTATTTTGTGTTTCTGTATAACATGTATGAGTGGAAGCGTATAGAAATTGAACAGCAGTGGTCCAAGAATCGAACCTTGGGGTACCCCACACATAATACCCACTTTGTCCGAGGCAATATCTCCAATGGACACTAAGAACTGCCTGGCCTGTAGGTGGGTTCAGAACCACGCCAGATAGGCTGACCCATTTTTCTAATCTCTAGTAAAATATCATGGTCAATAGTGTTGAAGGTGGCATTGAGATCCAGCAGATCACAAGAACAGATTAGAATCTGTGTTCATATGCAGATCATTCACAACTTTGTGTTGTTTCTGCGCTATGGTGAGATCGAAAACCTGGTTTGGTTGTTTGATGTTAAATATTTATTAAGCTGGGAATAAACTTTTTTTTAAATATTTTTCTGAGGAATGGTCAATTGGGGATGGGCCTATAGTTGGCAATAACTGTCGCATCAAGGCTGATCTTCTTCAGAAGTGGTTTAATGACAGCTGTTCTAAGTGCTGCAGGAAATATACCTGACTGAAGAAAGCAGTTAATAATTTCTAATACTCAGGTGCTAAGCAGTTAAAAACAGTTTTAAAAAATGTGGTAGGGAGAGGATCCAAGCAGCAGGTGGAGGACCTGAGCAGCCCGACAATGTTGTCTAGTTTTTTAAGTTTTAGACGGTCAAAGTGAGGCATGGTGCCCCTGATATTTCTGGAGAACTGGAGGGCGGGTTTATATTTGTGGCTCTTGAGGCACTAATTTTCTGTTGAATGACAATTTTGTTATTGAAGAATGCAGCAAATTGCTTACATTTTTCAGTGGACAGCATCTCTGGAGGGGTTGGAGATTGTGGGATTGATTAGTTGATCAACAGAAGAGCACTTCGCTGTTGCTGATATTTTCATTAATGACTTTAGAGCAGAAAGACTGTGTAGCCTGTTTAATTTGTTGTAGTTTTTCAGTCTATCATTGTAGATTTCATGGTGAATGAAAAATACGGTTAGCCTTTCGGAAGTTCTCAGCCGTCTAAACGGTTGGCTGATATAGCCCTCACCTCACCAATAAGAGAGAGAGATAAAGTTCAGAACTTTAAAGTCAAGTTTCTTCACCACATACAGTACTTCCACACACACCCACTAGCAGTTTCCAAAGTGCATAACGTGGTTAGTTTTTTTGCACGCACAACACTTTTGGATATTTCCAGCACCCACACAAATAACTTCTTCTGTTTTCCTGTGGTCGGGATTAGAAGTTACAGAAGTAGGTGTGTACCAACTGCTAAGTGTACAGTAACGTGAGTGGATAACCATGGTAGTTGACTGACAGCTGTGATAACTAATAGGAAACCGATTAACATAAATGAAAGATAGCATGAGGAAAGTTGGTCTTTTGGAAGTTTAGTCTGTCTCCACAGTCATTTTGCCTGGCTATACTGTCTCTTAAGCTGCTGAACAACCACTCCATTTCTCCAGGGGGCTTTGTTTTTCTATGTTTTTAGTTTTAACAGGTGCACTGTTGTCAAAGATGTTTCTTCTTTTTTAATTGAAGTTGTTTACGAGATCTTCAGTTGGTGATACCATGAATGAGGACTACTAACAGTTTTCTTAAAGGGTTCAGTTGTATTAATGTCAATGATATGTTTTTTGATTGTTTGAGTACTCTTCTGTTGCACAGGAAAAGCAGATACATCAAAAAAATACGCAGCAGTGATCTGAAATAGCAACATACATGACATAGTGTACAGTAATGTTAAGTCCTTTGACATGATTAAGTCCATCCAGAGTATGGCCCCTATTGTTGGTTGGTGCCCAGACGCATGCCGAGTGAAGGGAAATGCCCCCAGTGAGCGAGTTAGGTTTCTAGCATCGGGGTCTGTTTGATTGTCAACATGAACATTTAAACCACCTGAGATAATTCAGCAGTCGTAGTCAGTGGAAGCATCGCACAGTAGCTCAGAAAATCATCAAGAAAGCCTTATTTAGATTTTGGTAGCGTTAGGTATGAATGTGTCGGCCCTGTGATGGCCTGACGGCCTGTCCAGGGTGTCTCCCCGCCTGCCGCCCCAATGCCTGCTGGGATAGGCTCCAGCATCCCTGCGACCCTGAGAGCAGGATAAGCAGTTTGGATAATGGAAGGACTGCCTGTTCATAATAGCTGATGTCAGGATGACCTTGTGGATGACATTAATTATGGGGAAGAGATTTTGCACAATTTGAATGTGAATCTGTGCAGACTATTGTGCATGAGCCTATTTGTTGTGAAGTTTTTGCTCTCTCTCTCTGCCCTCTCTCACTAGAGCCGTTGCTCTCTCTCTCTTTCCCTCCACCTGTTTGTCTCACTTACACAAACAATGCACTGCAGTGTTATGAGATGTAGCCTATTGGGAGAGTGTAGTGGGTTGTAATGGAGTAATTGTTATGATCTTGATTGTGAAGGATTCTCATATGCCTGCCGACATACATGAAAAACTCGCCGGTGTGTGCGTCCTGGTCTGCGACGCCTACCTGGTGCTAGATCTCGCAGCATGTTACTGACTGGGTGAGCAGGCTAACATAAAAAATGCAATTTGAAGCAATGTAATCGGAGTAATTGACTGCACTCACGTTGCGATAAAAGCACCAAACGAGAATGAGTTTGCTTTTGTCAACCGCAAGCATTACCACTCAATGGAAACGGTTCAAATCATTTGTACTGTTGACATTGTGCCAGATGACATGGACCATGATCACCCTATAAATGAAGAACAAGCTCCTCCAGCGACTGCGTTACATGAAGAAGTGATGCACCATCTATGAAGAGACCAGGCAAATGGTATAGTTTTTACAGGTTCTGTTATTACAGTATACATTTCACTAAGTACATTTTTGACTGTGGCAGCAGTTCGCAGTGTGGAGCCAACACTGATCACTGCTGCCTTCACATGTTGAGATTCGAGTCGTTTCCTTTACTTGCGATGCCTCTACTGAGGCCCTCAGTGATGAGCACCTTGAGCTCGCACTCTGCAAATATCGCTTTCTTAAATTCAGCGTTTGCATCTTTCTCTCAATGATAGTCCAACAAAGGCTCCTTAGAAATATTAGCATATTCATGAGCTATTTAGTATTGCCCATTTATGGATGATTGCGGCATGGTGGCGCGGCGGTTAGCCGGTCGCCTCACAGCAAGAAGGTCCTGGGTTCGAGCCCCGGGGTAGTCCAACCTTGGGAGTCGTCCCGGGTCGTCCTCTGTGTGGAGTTTGCATGTTCTCTGCATGTCTGCGTGGGTTCCGTCCGGGTGCTCCGGTTTCCTCCCACAGTCCAAAGACATGTAGGTCAGGGGAATCGGCCGTACTAAATTGTCCCTAGGTATGAATGTGTGTGCGTGTGTGTGTATGTATGCGTGTGTGTGTGTGTGTGTGTGTGTGTGTGTGTGTGTGTGTGTGTGTGTGTGTGTGTGTGTGTGTGTGTGTGTGTGTGTGTGTGTGTGTGTGTGTGTGTGTGTGTGTGTGTGTGTGTATGTATGTATGCCGGCCCTGTGTGATGGCCTGGCAGCCTGTCCAGGGTGTCTCCTCGCCTGCCACCCAGTGACTGCTGGGATAGACTCCAGCATCCCCACGACCCTGAGAGAAGGATAAGCGGTTCAGATAATGGATAATGGAATGGATTGAAAAAGCAATTCATAAAGACATTTAAATTAAAGAATATATGAATAAAATTAACATGCAAAGTTAACAACTTGGCAAAAGTCAAAATGCAAGGTTTGCAGTTTGGCAGAAAGCAATGGTAACCATAAACGTTTGTAATATAGATTTAAATGTAGTCAATGTTGGAGTAAGTCTCAAATCTAGAAATTCATTCCAGCAATTTGTTGCATAGTAGCTCAAAAGACATTAAAAGACATGCATGTTGGGGCCAACACTCCTGTCTGTGCGCAGGCAAGGCAAGGCAAATTTACCCATATAGCACATCTTCGCAACAAGGCAATTAAAAGGGCTCCACACGAAACACATAGGCATCAAGAGAAACAACATAAGGCAATAAATAAACAAATGTAAAAGCCAATAAAGAGAGACTAAAAGTTACAGTGCAGTGGAAGATGAAAATCAAAAGCTTCAAGCTTTATTTAATAAAAGGCAGCGGCAAAATGAAGGTCTCCAGCCGACATTTAAAAGAACTGAGAGTTGCAGCAGGCCTGTAGTTTTCTGGGAGTTTGTTCCAGATATGGTGCATAAAAAGTGAAAGCTGCCTCTCCTTGTTTAGTTTTGGCTCTGGGGACAGAAAGCAGACCTGTCCCTGACCATCTGAGTGGTTTGGATGGTTCATCATGTAGCAGTATGTCAGAAATGTTTGTTGTCCCTAAACCATTCAGTGCTTTATAAACCCAAGAGCAGCGTTTTAAAATCAATTCTTTGACAGACAGGAAGCCAAGGTAGTGACCTCAGGACAGGAGTGATGTGATCCACTCTTTTGGTCTTAGTAAGGACTCGAGCAGCAGCATTCTGAATCAGCTGCAGCTGTCGGATCGATATTTTAGAGAGAGAGAAAGAGGTGAGACGTTTCACAATTGCGCAACTCATGTATTTTTTTTCTTCTTTTTTTGAATTTGAGATACTTCATAGATCCCCGTGGGGAAATTATATTACTCTGCATTCAACCCATGCTAGCTGTGTAGCTACGAGCAGTGGGCAGCCGCCGTGCAGCACCCGGGGATCAACTCCAGTTCGCCTTGCCATGCCTCGGTCAAGGGCACAGACAGGAGTATAAACCCCAACATGCCTGTCTTTTTCGTGGTGGGGGAAAGCGGAACACCCTGAGAAAACCCACCACAGACATGGGGAGAACATGCAAACTCCACACAGCGGACAATCTGGGATGATCCCCAAGGTTGGACAACCCCGGGGTTTGAACCCAGGGCCACCTTCATATCAACTGTATTTGTGGAAATGTATCAAGTTAAGTAATGTATTAATGTAGTCCTGTGAGAAAAGCAACCACTTTGGCGCTTGTTTCAATTCAGTACTCGCTCTCCCAGCCCAGAGCAGAAGGTCTAACTCAGGCTGCACGAATCACGTACTCACCCATAAGTTCTATGCCATGGTCAGTAACCTTCCATTAACTTTAATTTGTCAATTTTTAGCAGTTTACTACTCGATTGGGAACACTCACGTAATTCACTGGTATGATTTCTGATTAAGGGTGAGATCACGGATACAAGCGGCTGAAATGAGTTTCCTCCGTAGGGTGTCTGGGCTCAGCCTTAGAGATAGGCTGAGGAGCTCGGACATCTGGAGGGACCTCAGATTAGAGCTGCTGCTCATTCGCATCGAAAGGAGCCAGTTGAGGTGGATCGGGCATTTGATTAGGATGCCTCCTGGGCACTTTCCTTTGGAGGTTTATCGGGCACAGCCAACTGGGAGGAGACCCCAGGCCCAGAACTCGCCTGGGGGGACTACATGTCCAATCTGGCCTGGGAATAGGTTGGGATCCCCCAGGATAAGCTGGAGGGCGTTGCTGGGGAGAGAGACATCTGGAGTGCCCTACTTAACTTGCTGCCACCGCGACCCGACCCCGGAAAAGTGGCTGAAGATGAATGAAGGATTTCTGATTAGCAGGTTGTGCTGCTATGGTTTTCGTTCTGAGATGGGACTGACTGCCGTTCACATCTTTTAAGCAGAATGATGGACTTTTTTTTTTGAAATGGAAAACAAAATAATTTTAAATTAATATGAATTATTTCAGTTATTTTTAACCAGCAATATTTTGAACAAGAGTTATGTTCTTTACCTCAGAGTTGGTTTAAGTTGTTTAATGCTGCAGTGTGTGTTGGTCAGCCAGTCTTGTTTGTTACTGCTGGAGTTCGCTGCTCCACTATTCTCTGAGTGATGGCATAGAAAGCATTCATAATATACCTCATGTACGTCTCACAAAGGTAATTAAATACTTGCAACCACTGCCTTTTTTGAGGACTATTTTAAACTCTAGCATGTGCACGCTAGACGGTCCCTATGCTGTACTTTTCAGTTGCACATTTTTCCCGCACAAAATCACTGGAAAAGGAGCGGCTGTAAAAAACAAAACAAAACAAAAAAAATATGGTGGATACATTGTTTTTTTTTTAGCATCACAACCCCCGCCAAATGACTGGTTTCGCGATCAGAATTTTATCCATTTGGTCCGATAACGTTTGAAAAGTCTAGAAGAGCCGCACGATTAAATTATTTTTATCCCATTGAAGTTAGCGGAGGAGGGCTAAACCGGAAGTTAGCTGGCTTGACTGCGCCGGTGGAAGTCTCTAATGCACGTGTTCTATAGGTGCTGCCCTAACGCTAGCCACATTTGCTAGCCAACTGTTAGCCATTAGCCATGTTTGCAACCAAGCTAACAATTCAGGGGCCAGTTTTACAGACAGAAACACGGCTGTGCAATGGGCTCATCAGTATCGCCCATTGTGGCCAACTTATATACGGAAGAGGTAGAACACAGGGCCCTGAACTCCGTCAGAGGAACACCTCCGAGCCACTGGTTCAGATATGTGGACGACACATGGGTCAAAATCCAAACACAAGAGGTGCAAGCATTTACCAAACACATCAACTCAGTGGACAAGAACATTAAGTTCACAAGGGAAGACGTAAAGAACAACAGTTTGCCCTTCTTGGACTGTGACGTCCACATTGGGGAAGACAGGAGCCTCCACATTGGGGTTTACAGGAAACCTACACACACAGACCAATATCTACTTTCCAACCCACACCACCCTCTGGAACACAAACTGAGCGTCATCAGAACTCTGCAACACAGAGCTGACAATGTGCCCAGCAGCACTCAGGCCCAACGGGAAGAACACAAACACCTGAGGGGAGCTTTAAAAACCTGCGGCTACCCCAGTTGGACCTTTGTGAAAACTCCATCACGTTCCAAAAAGACCAACCAGGTGAGCGACGAGGAGAAAAGGAACAAAAGGAATAGCACAGTCATCCCATATGTTTCTGGGGTCTCCGAGAAACTCAGGAGAATTTTCAACAAACACCGCATCCCGGTATACTTCAAACCCAGCAACACACTCCGACAAAGACTGGTTCATCCCAAAAACCGTATACCACACACCCAGAAAAGCAATCTGGTGTATGCCGTACAGTGCAATGAGGATTGCAATGACCTATACATAGGAGAAACCAAACAACCACTACACAAACGGATGGCCCAACACAGAAGGCCAAACTCCTCAGGACAAGACTCAGCAGTCTATCTACACCTAAAGGAGAAGACACACTCCTTCGAGGACAGCAACGTACACATTTTGGACAGGGAAGATAGATGGTTTGAAAGAGGGGTGAAGGAAGCCATCTATGTGAAACTGGAAAAACCATCCCTCAACAGAGGAGGAGGTCTGCGACACCACCTACCTCCCACTTACAATGCCGTCCTTTCATCTCTACCCAGGAGACTCAAGAAGCCTAGCCTCCAAGAACAACAGTCGGTCACTAACGGCTCCAACGGCTCTCATGACCACTGAATAATGAAGTCGAAACTAACACCCCCAACGACCATCGCTGCTTAAAAACAAAAGAGCCACGCATATCGATACCTCTGATAACGATGGGTGTTGCTAAACATCGGAACACAAAGAGCCACACATATCAATAGCTCTGACAACGACTCCAAAGAGGATAAATATCTGAGTCTCATCACCAGCCAGTCAGACTAGCTTGGTCTAGTCAGAAAGGCACAAACTGAGGAAGCCTCTTGGATGAGAGGCGAAACGTCTTCACGGATATACAACCAAGTGTAGTTGCACTCGATTCAACTCCTTTGGATAACCATGACCTGGATGAATGAGAACATTCACAGACAACCAAGCTAACTGTGCCAACTTAACTGTGTGTACGGTAAGCGAATACTTTTTTTTCTCTCCCTAGGATGAATCCGGAAAGTTGACTGACAGGCCCATCTGGCCAATCCTAGCTCTTGAGGGCGAGAACTTTCCAGATTCATCCGAGGAAAAAACATATTGGCAGTGGGGAATTCCCCAGGCTCTGGGTGACTGACTCAGTGACTCAAGTGACTCGAAAACCCGACTCTCTCTGAGTGACTCATACAAACTCGAATCAGTAAAAAGGGTCGAACCGCCCATCACTAATGCACACACATGGATTTAAAACAGGAAGTTCACTATCCTGACCTTCTCTTTTATGTAAGTCTCTCACTCACCCAAAGAAAAATACTATAAACACACACATACACACACACACACAAACTGTGACAAGGTAACAAGCATCACCAGCAATAATATCTGCAGATCCCTCCTTTTAACCCACTGAGGAGCTCGGACTTGTACGTCCTTGCTGGAGTTGCACACTCGACAAATGGCTGCTCCCACCCAAACAGTAACAGGATCAGTCTCCTACTTTATTGATATCTGCTAAGAGCAAAAACTCTTAAACTCACCCCTCCCTGCTCTCTAAGTACCTCCGTTACCATTTGGTTGTGACTAACATGTTGGTGATTGGTTGACGAGTTAAAAATGGGACGGCCTGGAGGTGCTGCCCAATTACAAAAAAAACAAAAACTAAGTTAAAACTGTGAAGTGCCTCGTTTAAGAGGAACAAGTAAAAACAATTATTAGAATTGGTGAAACGAGAATTTGTTGAAAAACAAACAAACATGGAGTTATGTTAAAAGATAAAGGTCAAACGCATCATTGATCTCCTCCCCGGGTCATCGGAGGTGGACTGTCCCAAGTAGAAAGGGTTAAAGGGGGGTTTGATGAGCGTATGCACTACGTGAGCTCATTCTCTCCTCCTAAAGTGCTGCATGAGGACCTTTTCACAACCCAGAGAGTTTGCCACATGGCTTAGTCAAATCTTTCTTTTTTGTTTTATTCCATTTAATTCTCTTCTGTGTCAGCCTCTTGCATGTTGTGCTTCTGTGCTGTGCCATCCACCCCACACTAACACACACACACACACACACACACACACACACACACACACACACACACACACACACACACACACACACACACTAGTGGTGACAATGACAGCTCCATCAGCTGAGCTGCTGGTTTTGCTGACAGAAACCCGGTGGTGTAGATGTCAGTACTGTTTGCTCTTCAACACTCCATTGACTGGCCTGTGGTGTGGGAAGACTGTGTGATAATGCCTTGCTCTTACTTCCTGAAAATGAAAGGGGAGGGGGGGGATTGATAACGTCTTATTTGAATAACTCAAACTTAAGTCACCGGTACATATTTAAACACAGCAGCATGACCGATCTGATAGTGTGCTGTCTGTTGGATAAAGCTCTCTGCTCTGCACCTATTGCTACTGCAGTATTTTAACTTATTTTAAACGGATATCCCTGAGCAGCGTGCACTGATGAGCCAAAACATTATGACCACCTGCTTAATGAGCTGTTGGTCCTCTGTGTGCCGCCAAAACAGCTCTGCCCTGCTGAGGCATGGACTCGACAAGACCCCTGAAGGTGTCTTGTGGTATCTGGCACCAAAATATTAGCAACACATCCTTCCAAGTCCAGTAAGTTGTGAGGTGGAGCCGCCCTGCGTCGGACTTTTCGGTTCATGACATCCTACAGATGCTCAATGGTATCGAGATCTGGAGGATTTGGAGGCCGAGGCAACACCTTGAACACGTCATCATGTTCCTCAAACCACTCCCGAACAATGTGTGCAGTGTGGCAATGGCGTTACCCTGCTGAAAGAGGCCACTGCCATCAGGGCATACCATTACCATGAAGGGGTGTACCTGGTCTACGACAGTGTTTAGGTCGGCGGCACGTATCAAATTGATGTCCACATGAATGGCTGGACCCAGGGTTTCCCAGCAGAACATTGCCCAGAGCACCACATTCCCTCCACCAGCTTGTCGTCTTCCCACAGTGAGTCCTGGTGCCATCGCTCCCCCAGGTAAATGGCGCACACGTACACGGCCATCCACGTAATCGAAAAGAAAATGGGACTGTCATTGGACTCATCAGACAAGGCGACCTTCTTCCACTGCTCCAAGGTCCGGTTCTGACGCTGGTGTGCCCATTGTAGGCACTGTCGATGGTGGTCAGGGGTCATCATGGGAACACTGACCCGTCTGCAGCTACACAGCCCCATACACAGCAGGGTGCGATGCACTGTGTGTTGACACATTCTGCCATCATTAAAGTGTTGTGTGACTTGTGCCACTCTAGATCTTCTGACGGTTCAGACCAGACGGGATAGCCCTCGCTGCCCTCGCACATCGACGAGCCTTGGGTGCTCAAAACCCTGTCCCCAGTTTATGGTTTGTCTTTCCTCAGACCACTGTTGGTAGGTACTCAGCACTGCTGACCAGGACCACCCCACAAGCCTTGCTGTTTCAGGGATGCTCAGACCCAGTCGTCTGGCCACCACAATTTGGCCCTTGTCAAAGTCGCTCAGGTCTTTACTCCTGCCCATTTCTCCTGCATCCAACATGTCGACTACGAGAACTGATTATTTGGTTACCATATAATCTACCCGGATCTCAACATGTGTCCTTGTTTGGCGATGATCAACGTTATTCAGTTCGCCTGTGAGTGGCCATAATGTTTTGGCTCATCGGTGTGTATGACCTGTCAAGGGTTATCATATGGATTAGGGTTAAATTTGTAATTTGTGATATACCAAATAAAATTGACTTGTCTTGACTCGAAATATGGAGTGATGGTAAGGGTGAGATAGTCAGGTAGTAAAACCTGCGAAATAGCCGTGTTACCTGGCTAAAATGAAAGCTGAAATCCTTGACTTGTCTCGCCTATTAGATTGTTATTTTATCCATCTGGAGCAGCGGTGGCTAACCGTGTGCCACGGAGAGCCACGTGACCGCAGGTTTTCATCCCAGCCGGACTCCACACCGGGGGACTTCACTGATACATCCTTCCTCTTGGGTTGAAGGGTTGCTAATCGGTGAAATCACCTGGCGTGGAGTCCGGCTGGAATGAAAACCCGCAATACACATGGCTCTCCGTGGCACATGGTTAGCCACCCCTGATCTGCAGCACGGGGTGTGGTTACATAGTGATAAGATATATTTCAACGGTAAGTCAGTAAGACAGCTCATACTTTTTCTTTCTTTTATTATCGTGTTCAACAAAAAGAAGAAATGATCTGTGGAGAAGGATTTTTTTTTCAAGTGCTGCACACTGTGTTAGCACAGGCACAGGGCATAGGCGGAAATCCTGGGAGGGGACGGGGGGGACACGACCCCACCCCATCCTAGGAAAAATATGATATACCCCCCCCCCAGCATATCACTATAAACATAACTATGCAATTTCAATAAGACTAATAATACACAACGGAAGCACCCGTGCTGATCAACGACACTTAATAGTGCATATTTAAGTTTCAAAAGATGGCGATCCCCCCGCCCTTTACATCACAACGGTTTGGTCGTCCCCTCCAAAGTTGATATCAGATTTTCGCCCCGGTACAGGGCAGTAAGTATGCTGACCCAACCTAAACTGAATGACACAAATTTGCAGCCCTTCTATTGAAGCACCATTACAATCGTGCTGTTATTAACACGCACACAAGGCTGACAATAGATGAGACGGCATTAAAGTCCACGGCCGCTTTGGAAGTAACCGCTTTGAGGGCATTTGTCTGGCTGAGAACGACGGAGTGTATCAATATCTACTCCTCTCACCCAGTCAATTCAGGGCTGGGATTGTCTCTATTAAATACCTTGGAGCTTGACTGATATCATATCTCCGAGTGCGGTGTTAAATCACAAGCGGATCGATACACGAGGGCCCGTTTTACACACAACACCCCATGCGGCTGCAGACCCCCGCCGTAATTCCTGGCCTGCCGTAAACGTATCGACTGGGCCCAGCGGCCAAGACGTCTGCCGGGGTCCGAGTGCAGCTCGTTATGAAGGGGACAAGCGGCTGACACTCGCCAAACCTAATTTGGCCACCGCGCAACGTGTAGGCGAAGCGGTCGCTTGCTATTTAAGTGCGCCGGTAGAGTCCATTATTAGTGAGACACAGTTTATTTCACGTTGCGTGGCCCCCCCGGAAAGCTTTGTAGCGCCAGTCAGACCGGCAGCGATACAAGAGCACGGCTTCCCTCGACTAAATATTCATTGTGGTGGCACCTTGATATTAGCTTTGCAGGTGGTGCGAGCACGCTTGTGAGCATACTGAGTATTTTTGATTTTAGGAGAACGGAGGCCGGCGTCGGGGTCAGTGAATAAATGTGTGTGTGTACCGGGCGTTGGCACAGATTGGGTTGCGTCTACACAGTTGTGCATGTGTATGTAGGAAGCTTTTTTTTTCTTATTACTGTTGAACGGCCACATACACACCAAAGTCACAAATAAATGCATGCTCGCACGCACACAAACACACACACACTACTAAAGATGAGCAAGCAGAGAGCCGCCCTGGGAGCAGAAGAAAGAGGAAAGTTACACTATTCATAACCACACGCAGCACTCCACCTTTGCCGCATCATGAATAATGAATAGCCCCACACTGCAGTTCGCAGCTGAATGGGGGGGGGGGGGGGAACTACCCTCGCAGAAGACGCCGCGTTTTGAATCGCCCTGTAGTGTCGTCATATGACGACGATTGTGTGATCACACGGCGTAATTTGAATCACCGTGGATTCTGACGACAGCTTTGTTTGGGTTCATTCGGGAGCTTTTCTCGTTTAAAGATGGCATCAAGTGGCAGCCACGGCCTTAGAGGATCAGGGTCGGCCTTGGTTTCCTGGCTTTTTGTGCGATGTGTGGGTGTCCAGTAGAAGGTAGAAATGAATGTGTGTGTGTTTTATGGGTTTTTTTATTCTTTTCATATTGCGCTGATAAGAACTGCACTTTCAAATGTTGTTGTACTTGTACAATGACAAATTAAGTTCTATTCTATTCTATTCTATACGATTCTATTCTATTCGATTCTATTCGATTCTATTCGATTCTATTCTATTCTATTCTATTCTATTTCCAGACTACTTGATTTGGTTCGGGGCGCTTCACTGGTTTTGTCATGAAAGTGGATTGTGTCATTCAGCCCTGTTCACTGACCCAGAGGTCTGAACCAGTGATCCTCCACTGTTTTAACCGTTGTTCATTAGCCAAGCTCCAGCCCCGGTTCTTCAGACGTCCATGACCCGTTCTAGAGTGCAGGCCGCTGTAAGCCGGAGAGTGAGCGGTAAGATAACAGGAAGCACGGTGCTTTTATTGTATTACAGCCCCGTGGTGCAGCACAGATGTGCATGTGGCCACTAATGGCTCATGTGCCTGGCTTCTGAGAGGTCCTCTCCTTTCCTTCCACCCTGCCCTACCTTTATCCAGGGTTAAATTACCCGTGGCCTTCTGAAAAGACCACTCATTACTTCCCCGCTGTGCAACGCTTTTTCATAATGACTCTATCATTTTATAATGACTCTATTGCTCGGTCACGGGTGGAAGCTTCGAAAAGCCCTGCAGTACTGTGCTCTCTCTCTCTCTCTCTCTCTCTCTCTCTCTCTCTCTCTCTCTCTCTCTCTCTCTCTCTCTCTCTCTCTCTCTCTCTCTCTCTCTCTCTCTCTCTTCCCTTTCTCTGCTCTATCATCAGCTTGGGTTCTCCCACAGGCTGTGAGAGAAGTGATGGAGGAAAGGAAGTAGGAGGTTGGAATTGGGCTGATTTCCACATTTCTCTCTTTCTCTTGTCTCCATCCCTTTCTCTTTCACCCTTCTCTTCCTCAATTTCCTGTCTTCTCTTTCCTCTCTATCTCTCCCCTCTCAGACCTGGATGTGTGGTGCTCAGTATCGAGGGAGGGAAGCAAATTTTATGCTAGGATTAAATTAGCTCTATTAGCATAAGATGTCCAGCTCCCTTCCCTCCATCTTCCTCTGCCTCATTTCTGTCTTTCCCTTTCCTCACCTCTCTCTCTCTCTCTCTCTCTCTCTCTCTCTCTCTCTCTCTCTCTCTCTCTCTCTCCCTCTCTCTCTCTCTCTCCCTCCTCGCAATCTGCTGACATCATTGATGCACTTCAAATGGTCATCTCATTCACTACACATGCACGCATGCACACACACACACACACACACACACACACACACACACACACACCAGTGTGAAGACAGCATATAACTTCTCAGTTATCAGTGGCCAATGTATGCAGTGCAAATGACTGTCTGCCCCCCCCCCACCCCACCCGCTCCCCCTGCTCCCCATTTCCTCTGCTCACTGTAAGGAAGAGACTTCATTCATGAGGTACAAAATTACACTGGTAGAATTCTACCAGTCTGTGGAGAACCCACAGGGGAGTGGGGAGACTGGCACGGAGGCCAGTCGGCCTAACAGAACAGGCTCTTATCTCCATCCGCATCTGCAGGAGCGCTGGTCTCTTCCTGGAAGTCCCGTGATAAGGGAGGTGGTTGCATTAACGGCAGCTCTGCAGGCAGCTCTGCAGAAGTTGCCAGTGTTTCCAATCCGTTGTGTTACGTTGGTAGATGAGCTTGTAACGCATCATCCCGGCCTCTTGATGCTTCCGTTGTACACAGCGTTCAACAATTCGTTCTTACGTTTGATCACTCTATCTCCCTTTCTTAATTGGTTTATTTCTTTCTGTGGCAGAGTGGGATGTGGACCAGCTGTCCCGAGTCTCATTAACTCAGGACAGCTGGTCCACATCCCACTCTGCAGCACCTTTTCTTTCTTACTTTCTTTTATGGATCTTATAATGTTGCTCACCAAAATTTGAAGCTGTGTTCGTGTGTGTGTGTGTGTGTGTGTATATATATATATATATATACAATTTTTTTCCGAATCCGTCAATGGTGTTGTGAGTGCTCAACTAATGAGGAGGGGAATATCAACACGGATACAGGAAAACAGATTTTAATGCATTGCAGTACAGGCCTGTTTCCTGCGTCTCGCACTCATCAGCTGCTAATGGGGTTAAACAAAGAATCATGCAGCTTAGTTTGCCCAGTGTCACGCCCCTCATTTCGGTTGGACAGCGAGCAATCAGATGGGGAAACATTCAAACTATGACAGCCAATGGGGTTGGTACTTATGATGCAGAGCAACCAATGGAGGGGTGGAAAACATTACAACCAACGAGGCTGTGGTTTGATTTGAAAAGCATTTAGGGGCCAGGGCGCTGTTGAAATGGCGTGCATTAAAATATATAACAAGGTAACTTATGTGAATTTTATATTGGGGTGGTGTTGGCACAGCTGGAAGGACGGGCAGTTAAAATATTGAAAAATATACTTAAAAAAAACTAATAAGGAGCTAGAGTTGGTCGTCCAGTAATCAGAAGGTCACTGGTTCGATCCCCACCTCCTCCAGACAGCGTGTCGAAGTGTCCTTGAGCAAGACACTGCACCTGATGAGCAGGTCGGTGCCTCGGTGTTTTCGGTCGTTATGCCACTGTATTGTTTATAAGGGTGGGGGTAGCTGCAGTCAGTTGAGGCTGAAGAGGTCACTTAGATGGGTGATGACACGTTTCTCTCAGTAAGCGTTGCGTCCACATGAACTGATTCAACTTTCTGTGAAGTTTATGTTTAGTTTCCTCTTAATTTTGTGACATTTTGTCAGCTTTTGGATGCTGGTTATAATTTTACTTGAGAATAAAACTCACCCCCCCCCCTCCATTTTGTTGTCCTTGCTAGCCCTCTGCACTAGCAAGGCTACCAAGGCAACAGATAAGGAGCGATGCTGGAGGCTGGAGGAAAGAAAGGTCAGCTGACTATTAATGTTACCACTGGGTACAGTCAGGGAAATGTCACTGGGATATATGGCTCCCCAGTAAGCTTGATTATGCATGTAATGTCCATGTGTTTGCAGAGGGATGGAGGTTGGGATGGGGGGGGGGCATCCGTTACTACTTCTGCTCCTTTATCTTCTGCTCTACTACTTTCTTAAATCTATAATTTTTCATTGACTGTCTGATTCTGACACCCTTGTCCGTGCTGTAGCAGACAGCCGTGGTCCCCGAAAGGGGGCAATTTGAGTTTGGGTCTAATGGATTCTGTCTGTGTTCACCTTCTCTGGTGTAATGTGAAAAAGAAAGAGAAAATCAATAACAGACACCCCAAAGTGTGAGAGAAGAACAGGTTTGATGGTCAGTGCTAGCTGATGCATACACAGGCTCTTAAATCCTCTGGGCAGGAGAGGATTTGGCGAGAATATCTAATATTCGGTCCGTGTATAATAGAGGGTATACATGACCACTGTGAGTGTTTGGTGAACTACGGAGCCTCTGTCCTCATGTCACGGCATAGCGTTAACATCGGTGGAAGTGTTGATGCATCCGTCTTAGCAGGGCTTTCTAAAGATTTCCACACAACGGCTATAATGCGTTTGTGCTGTGTGAAAGTGTATTTAGTTGTGTAGCGTACGTAAACAGGAAAAAAAAAACAGGGAAGTGTGAGGGGGGAAAAAAGTTTTTACAGTTAACTGACTCCTACAGGACATAGAAAAGCAACCTATTCCATATTTGATGAAGGGTGGTAAAGCTAGTGGGCCCATCAACATGAATTTTATAAAGTGTAGCGCTGCTTCACTGTTGCACAACAACTCTGAGGTTAGGGCCATTCCTGCTCTTGACTTTTCTTGTGTGTCTCAGGACGGTAATAAAAGTGTACCAGATCTCTGGGGTACATATCTGTATGTTACCAGTTAGGGTTGCATGAAACGGTACCGTGGAAGTGGTATAACACTGATGACTAGGAGAGTGCACTCAGCAGAGTGCAGATCCCCAGGGGCAGGCCTATCTCCTCTTCTCCGGTGCTCGGACTTGGTGATAAACCAGCCGAGGAGTTAGCGCTCAACTGCGGTATAAAACAGATTCTTCGGGGGCGTCCGGGTAGCGTAGCGGTCTATTCCGTTGCCTACCAACACGGGGATCTCCGGTTCGAATCCTGGTGTTACCTCCGGCAGACACAATTGGCCGTGTCTGAGGGTGAGAAGCCTGATGTGGGTATGTGTCCTGGTTGCTGCACTAGCGCCTCCTCTGGTCGGTTGGGCCACCTGTTCAGGGGGGGAAGGAACTGAGGGGAGTAACGTGATCCTCCCACGCGCTACATCCCCCTGGTGAAACTCCTCACTGTCAGGTGAAAAGAAGCGGCTGGCGACTCCACATGTATGGGAGGAGGCATGTGGTAGTCTGCAGCCCTCCCCGGATCGGCAGAGGGGGTGGAGCAGAGACCGGGACGGCTGAGCAGAGTGGGGTAATTGGCCGGGTACAACTGAGGGGAAAAAGGAGGGAAAAAAACAAAAACAGATTTTTCAAAGGTTTTGAATCACCGCAACCAAGAGGCGTCCTTGATTACACAGCCATAACTGTGCACAAAAACTAGTAGGCTGACAGGCCCAGTCGTATGCGAGATTAGCAGCGGACAGATACCCACACACACACGGACAGAAAACCCAGTATTTTCCCTCCCATTATAAGACTTTAGCGCAGGGCCCAAGTTGATTGAAGGGGAAACATGAGAAAAAATAAGTTTTTAAAATGCAGCGCTCAAGCTAACAAGACACAGGTCAAAACCTAGTTTATGGCCGAATGTGTGTGATCAGTGATTGGGGCAGCGTCCGAGTGATGTCACAGCATCGCTGTCGCTATGGGCGCATCACAGGAAGTCAGACATGCAGAGCACGTTAGACAGTACAGCATGGCTGTGTTTACAACACCAACTCGCGTATATGCTGCCGTATATCTGATAATATTAAATTACGCAAAAAACAAAACAAAAAAAAAAACGAAGAAAATTGCAACGAACTGCTTGCTTCTAATGTAGTCTAGTACGTCCGATGTCTGACTTCCGTTTGCTGCGAAGCTTCCGCTTCCGCTCGGGAAGGGATTCGTTACAGGGATAGTCAGTGTCTATAATGGGAGTTCCTGGGTAGCATATCACGTGACATGGTTAAGCTACGTTCGAGTAAAAAAAAAAAAAGCTCATTAATGCAGTTGCAAGAACAATAGTTTCCACTCATATCTCGGGATGTTTGATTTGAGAGAGAACTTGATTTAACGGTAAGTATACCTCTTCTAATCATCTGTTAACTGCCCCTCCTCTCTCGTCTGGTTTCTATCCGCGGATCGCTCTCGTTTTGATAAGACTCACTCTGTATTGACAGACGAATTCACTGAGAATGGATTGTGCATCACCTGCAACCGCTGTCTCTCTCTTCTAAGGGTGCCATTCATAAAAGACACGGCGAGAATATTACAGCAAAAATACGCCAATAACGTTTTGCAGCTGAGTGCAACGTGCCCTCGTTTTGCGCCTGATTGCGGTTGTCCACGTGGCAAAGTACAAACGGTGGCTTCACTTCGTCATCGAGCATAGCTGGATGCGTCGGACCTGGCAACCCGCATCTGCAAACGATTTCCGTCTCAGCTGAGCGCTTCGAAATAGCCTCTCGCGAGCGCGCGTGGCACGACGATGCCTTCGCCTGTTGCCATGGCTACCGGAAGGCGTCCGTCACCACCAACTCCGGGAAGACGCTAACGGGTTTCACCCGAACTGCATTTGGCTGTTAGCGCCGGTGTTTTGCAACGAGGCTCATTTGCATAGAAAGAAGCCAATTTTGGGTAGCACTTTAGTATGGGGAACGTAGTCACCATTAATTAGGTGCTTATTAGCATGCAAATTAGCAACATATTGGCTCTTAATTGGTCATTATGACGTACTCATTAATGCCTTATTCTGCATGGCCTTATTATACCACCAGTAAGCCATTAACTATGAGTTTTCCCTCTTTAACCTCAGAATTATTGCTTATTAGTAGTACCATCTCAATATGCTTTGCTTAGTATGGACTTTATAAGGTGGTAGTACCACAAGAAGAGTTATTCTCCCTTACTAACACTTAATGAATATGGTCTGTTCTTACATAACAAAACACAAAACTACAAGTGTTCATAGTGTTAAATTACTGTAAATTAAGTTTTTGTTAGATAGAATATGTTCCCCATACTAAAGGGACATCTCCATCATTACTAATTCACTAGTAATTAAGTTTTTTATGTTCCTCATACTAAAGTGTTACCCAATTTTGTGCTAAATTGATGCATAATACCCAATTTGAATATGTGCAAATAGCACCGGAGCACCGAGACGCTGTTTGCTTGGCAGTAAAGTTAGGGTTGCATTTCACCGTTTGCTGGTGCTTTGAGTTTCCTTTTGTGTTATTTTTGCAGGTTTAGTGCTCGCAAAAGCGGCGCAGTCCTTTTGTGGATTTGCCAGTGAGTGTTTTGTCAAAGTGATTTGTTATTTGGGGTGCTTCAACTGCGTGCCCTCCCTCATGCCTGTTGGCGCTTGGCCGACCAATCGTGTGACTTCAGTGACGTTGTTGGTCACCTGATCCAGCGGCCCAATCGCGTCAAACATGATCACTCAGTCAATCAGTCAGCCAGCGACATTCGTCCGGGCCAGCGAAAAATTTACTTAACGAAAAAAAACTTTTCCCCCTGTCAGTCTGTGGATGTGCAGCTTTCTAGGCGGACCCTCGCAAGAATGTGACGAAGTCTAATTCTATTCCAAAAACAAAAAAAGTTTTCTGTGCGACCATCTTGGTCTAACCCTAACTCTGCTTTAATTTTCATAATATAATAAAGCTGGGTAAACCATTCATGCTAGTGCATACAGTTGACTCAGATCGGGCAGCGACAAGATGATGCACAGCTTCCCTTTTGACTGCAACCTAGAGGAAATTGTTCATTTATAACTTTCACATTTTTTGGATCATAGAATAGAATACTCTTTATTAGTCATTTTGTACATACATACAAATGAAATGTACTCTCTGCATTTAACCCATCCTAGGAGGTGGCACAGTTGAAGATGCTAAGATTTTCATTGGAATTGACGAAGAAGGACAGGATTAGGAATGAGTGTATTAGAGGGACCGCTCAGGTTGGACGGTTTGGAGACAAAGCAAGAGAGACAAGATTGAGATGGTTTGGACACTTGTGGAGGAGAGATGCTGGGTATATTGGGAGAAGGATGCTGAATATGGAGCTGCCAGGGAAGAGGAGAAGAGGAAGGCCAGAGAGGAGGTTTACGGATGTGGTGAGAGAAGACATGCAGGTGGCTGGGATGACAGGAAGACGCAGAGGACAGGAAGAAATGGAAAAGCAGCCATGAGAGGTTCGTGATCATACAGTCATAACTGTGCACAACATCTTTAGGCTGATAGGTCCAGTAGTATGGGAGATTAGCCACAGACAGACACGGACACATGACCAAATGCATAATCCCCTCCAGGCTATCCGCCTGGCAGAAATAATAGCAGGGAATAAAGTCACCCTCCGTGGGGCTCATTATCAGAATATAGATTTTAAGATAGAGGAAATAAAAAACAATGTTTGATGTTGAGATGAAATTTGCTTAAATTACAGCATGAACACAATGCAAAGAAACACAAACAAAAACATGCCCCCCCCCCAGCAGTCTGTGACCCGTCTGTGAATGTAAGGAAAGATCAGTAGCGCATTGACAGACAGTCACGTTGTCGATATCAATTTTCAACTGTCCTGAGCATCGCCCTCGTGCTCCCCCGGCTTTCACCGGTTAAGGTTCCTCACTAAGGACAAGCAAGTACATTGCCCAAGTGACCCCAATGGATTTGTCCCACAAAGCACCCTGAAGATGTTTCTGGGCCCGAGGCCAAGGTTTTATCAGTTTTACTGATCAGTGGGGAGGGCTCTCCTTTGTCATTGTCAAACGTGCAGGACACGGGGCGGGAGGGGGAGGGGGTGTCCAAGTATTGGATTACACCACCGTCCCCCAGAAACAAAACCAATACCTTGACACAGCATTTTCCCCATGTGGCAGTAAAACCAGTAAAACTCTCCCCTGAGACCAGGGCAGGGGGACTTGGGTGCTATCTCCTTTTAAGTCTTCCCCTCCTTGCAGTGCTTAGAAAAGGCCCATTCTCATCCCATCACATCATATACTGACACTGTTGACGGACCACCGGTATATGATGTGCGAGGTACCCTTCTACATCTGTACAGGGACCCGGCGGATTACCGACACCTTCCTCGTCTGTGAGATGCAGTGTGTGAACCACTACCTAAATTTCCCCCTAAACTTACCCATTATATGAACTTAACCCTACACTTGAACACTACCTAATCTCAACTCTAAACTCAACTATCTAACCTTAACCCAAAGATTAACCACTACCTAACCTGAGTCATTGATATTCATAAATCGGGGTGGAAGTTTCACAATTAAGTCTAGTAAACACTCGCCATGTCTTGTACCGACACTGAAGGGTACCCTGCACATCATCAACACTTTGTCAGTAGAGTCGAGTCATTTTTTTGGGGGGGGGGTCCCCTTTTCCTCCCAATTGTACTTGGCCAATTACTCCACTCTTCTGAGTCGTCCCGGTCGTTGCTCCACCCCCTCTGCCGATCCGGGGAGGGCTGCAGACTACCACATGCCTCCTCCCATACATGTGGTGTTGCCAGCTGCTTTTTTTCCCCTGACCATAAGGAGTTTCGCCAGTGGGCGTGGGAGGATCACGTTATTCCCCCCAATCAGGCACCCAGACCGACCAGAGGAGGTGCTAGTGCAGCAACCAGAACACAGACCCACATCTAGCTTCCCACCCACAGACACGCCCAATTGTGTCCGTGGGGACGTGCAACCAAGCCGGAGATAACGCGGGGATTCGAACCGGCGATCCCCGTGTCGGTAGGCAACGGAATAGACCGCTATGCTGCCCGGATGCCCCCTCAGTCAATTTTATTTGTATTGGCCATTATCACACAAATCACAAATGTGCCTCAGGGGGCTTTAGAGCAACACAACATCCCGTCCTTGGACCCTGGCTGCCTCGCCGCCCAGTCACTGTGTGACACCGTGGGATGAGAATGCATTGTGAGACAATGATAGTGTTATAGTTGACAAACATCTCAGGAAACCTCAGTAACAAAACCTGTACCTACTGAAATGAAGAATCATGTTGCACTCTCTCCAGACTTTTGTAAATACGATTTTCCCTGAAAGCAACGTATCAGGATTACTGGCAATTATTGCCTTTCAGATGGTGAAACAACTTTAAACCGGTGAAGTAGTCACTGTTAAAATAACACTCGCTGACAATGTAACAGCATCTTGAAATTGCCAGAAAATGTCAAATTCATGTTGATATTTCAGTGTTCTGTCTTTTGGCACTCTGTGTCAATTTCTCTTTTGGGCCTGGCGACCTCGCTTGTTTGCTTTGGGCTGTGTGTTTGTGTTGATGACAGTGTTGCTCCTGTTGCTGCAGCAGAAAGAGGTTTTCCAGGGATATGTTGCTCGTATTATTGCGTGTGGCTTTGAAGGCCATCGTGTGGCCCCGCAGGCTTTGGCCAAATGAGGAGCAGATGCACACAGGAGGGGAGGGGAGCCCCTGTGACACACAGACTCTCTCTCAGGCATCTTGGCTAGTCTTTCTTCAACATCTCTTTATTGTCCATCTGCGAGGTGAAATTTTGTAAACAATTGTGGTATCGAACGTCACTTTACTGGGACGGCGTGGATGAAGGCCTGGTTGGTGCCCAGATATTTAAGCAGCTCGGAGGTATTGGAGGATAATCGCCACAAATAGCTTTTGAGTTTATCCTGTTTCCTTCTACTAGTCAGGCAGTGTCAAACCATCACAACTCAAGACCTGTATTATTCTCTCGCCGAAGAACAAGCAAATGATAATGAGAATCATCATCATAATCATCATCGTTATCGTCATCATCATGGCTGTCATTGTCGTTACCATGAAATTATTTTTCTTCTGCAGAAGTTTCCCTGCCGCCAACCCATTTATGAATAACAGGATCCGTTTGCTAAAAAGAAACCAAAAAAAACCCCAATAACCTTCCATGAATGACGAAGTTAGTGGAACATCTTTTGAGGGCTGATGGTGGCCATGTTCTATATAATGATAAAACCCTCTCATTGAGCTATATCTTTAAACTATTTTTAGCATAGGGACATCATATTTGAGGGCATTCCAAAAGTAGGACATGAATAGGAGGGCATAAAAAAAATGTCCCAAATATTTAGTAGATTCGCCGTACTGTCAGGTTAGTACATTTAACAATTGCTACAGACCAACACCTAAATACTTGTCCCAAGTCTGTCTAATGTGTTGTCCTCTCTCTCTGCAGTTTCAGCTAGCGGCAAGTTCAGCTGATATTGCTGTGATGCATAAAAAGTTGTCCCCTCAGCTATTTCTGCCTGCTTTGAATCAGATGCAGTGGCTGCGCTGGCAAAACTAGCTAATTGTCACATCTGGAAGCTAAGCAGGGTCAGGCCTGGTTAGTACTTGGATGGGAGACTGCCTGGGAATACCAGATGCTGTAAGCTTAGGCCCTGTGATGGCCTGGCGGCCTGTCCAGGGTGTGTCCCCACCCGTCGCCCAATGACTGCTGGGATAGGCTCCAGCATCCCTGCGACCTTGAGAGCAGGATAAGCAGTTTGGATAATGGATGGATGAATGGATTACTAACCAGGCATACTGGCCAAACGATGCAGGGACCTGAACCATAGCACTGTAAGCCATGTCTGAGTGTAGATGAACTGCAATATCTCACATATTTCAATGAAAATACGTCCGTTTGTGCACTATTTAAATTAAGGGCTCCAACATAGAACTGTTCAAAGTTTGGCATTGTATTAATAATGTTGCTTATATTGTGGTATTGGTTTGATATCTTCCCTGCTGGCGGCACAGTGGCCCAGTGGTTAGCGTGGTTGCCTCACATCAAGAAGGTCCTGGGTTCGAACCCCGGGGTTGTCCAACCTTGGGGGTCATCCCAGGTCGTCCTCTGTGTGGAGTTTGCATGTTCTCCCCGTGTCTGTGTGGGTTTCCTCCGGGTGCTCCGGTTTCTTCCCACAGTCCTAAGACATGTAGGCCAGGCGAATCGGCCATACTAAATTGTCCCTAGGTGTGAATGTGTGTGTGTGTCGGCCCTGTGATGGCCTGGCGGCCTGTCCGGGGTGTTTCCCCGCCTGCCACCCAATGACTGCTGGGATAGACTCCAGCATCCCACGACCTCAATTGGGATTAGCGGCTTGGATAATGGATAGATGCATCTTCCCTGCTGTATAATTTTATTATCATATTGTTGTAATTTTTATTGCTGTGTGGTTGTCCTCATACAAATGTTTGCACTTTATTAGTAGTGGCAAGCAAAGTTGTGCAGTGTTGATGTTGTTTCTGTAACTTATCAAGTGGTGCAGGTGCACAAATTCGAGGTCTGTCAGTGGAAACTGGCAGTGGGTTGGGGAGCCCACCAGTGCTCGCTTGCCCAGGGGTTTCCTACTGGCATAATCGAGTCATGTTAAATGGTGTTCCAGTGACTCCAATTGTCCTGAGCAAATCTGCTGGTTAGCTGCTACACATGATCCATTGGCTACTAACAGAAGAAGCCATGAATCAGCCCCCAAAGTACTGCAGACAGGACTGATAAAGATCATAAGAAGCCTGCGGGTGTATGTGCTTTATGACCGTGTGTGTGCATTGCATGTGTGTGTGTGTGCGTGTGCACTCCTATCTCTGTGTGACTAAAAGCCTGTTGGGGCTTCTGAGAGACTTTTGATTGAGTTGAGTATGCTGGGACAACAATCACAGGGACAGTGAGAATGAGAGTGCGAGAGAGGGAGGGAGAGAGAGAGAGAAAGAGGAGAATTTGGCCTAGAAGGAAGATGAATCCTCTTTTCATCCCAACTTGGCATGTCCAATTTCCTGTTCTCCTGTGGTCCTACCATTGCATGACCCCCCCACGGTGGTTGAAGAGAACACTCTCCGTGTGCATCCTCTGATACATGTGGAGTCGCTGAGCATGTCTTGAGCTGCCAGCTGCAGGTTTCTGCATGGGAATGTAATGCGTGTGGAGGCTCACATTATATTCCCCCAGAGCCACCTGCAGCTGCACAGTCGCCCCCATCAACTATAGCAGACACTAATTGCTATGGAAGGTCACATTACTCCTAGCGGCTCCCCGTCCACATTGCCAGTTGTGCTGCCTTCCACACCTGACAAGAGCTGAAGGCAACATCGGGATTCAGACTGTGAACCGTGAACTTTTGTATCGGTCCATCCAAGCACCAATATGATATATAAGTCCTGCAGAGTTGACCAAACTGATTCTATGGGAGATAACTCAAAAAGGCCACCTAACCACCCTGCAATCTCCCTGAAACTCGGTTAACTCATTGGTGAACTTTCTTTAATCCTTTTCCAATTACTTCCACCCAGTCAGCCACAGTGACGTTAACGTTTAGCGAGCTCCCTCAGTCTTAATTATGAAGTGCAGACCAAGTGAGATGTTGTATTTATGGGAATTATCCACAGTCGCTAATAATCGTCTACAATAATACGGTTTTATGGTTCCGCAGGTTGGTTTCTCTCTCTCTCGTCCTGTCTCCCTTTTTTAGCACCCCCCTTTGTCTCCTCTCTCTCGCTCTCTCTCTCTCGCTTTCACACAAGCACATATTTTCCCACATTCATGTTTAAATAAGCTCTACGCTAATGAAGACGGTGCTTGAATCCAGGTCACGGCATTAGCCGTCACAAACTGCAATGTTGTTGTGCGACTGTGAATAGATGCACTTGCCAGTGCAATGTAACATATGATCTAATTCTCTTTAATCAAATGTGATTCGGTGTCATTGTAGATTACATTATTGCACATACAGAGGCTTAATGTTTGCTGCACGTGATGGCGTGGACATCTGTGTATGAGTATCTTTTGTAAACAAGTTGCATAATGGCGAGGCTTATTTCATCAGAGGCAGGGGAGGCAGGGGGAATAAGAGAAAAAAACAGCAGAAAATCTTTTCATTTGTGTGCAAGTCAGACAAGCAGGGAGGGGGGGGGCAGAGAACGGCTCTTCTGCGTTACCTCAAGGCCTAATGGCACCACGTGGGCAGCAGTGTGCTGAGGTAAGCATTTCTATGCACACAGCAATGCTGCATTCTGTTCTGTGTATGGGGGGGGGGGCAGGCATTTTACTACATTTTAAAACTGAAATCCGCTACTTTTCCCCTTTAATAAATTATTTTATCCATCTGGAGCTCGGAGTCAGATTGCATAATACTAATTGCCTCTCTATAGAGACACTCTACACAGTCTCCGTACTATGCTGTTGACATTTTTTCATCGGCTTGCGCCAACTGGTGCAGCAGCAAACACATATGTGTTGGAAACAACTCCAGCAGGAAAGTGGATATCAGGAGCACGTTATTTGTCATTTCGCTTCATGCGCTTGTGTACATGAAATGAAACCAAATGCCGTTTCCCCCCAGCCCACAGCAGTACAACACAAAGACAAACACACATCCAAAAACTACAAGAGAACACATATCCAAGCTAACACATATATCCAAACTAAACAAAAAATCCCTGTCCAAGGGAACGAACGCCAGCCAGGATTTATGTCGGAACCGCCGGTCTGCATGGGCTAGCAGTTAGCTTAGCCCGCCCCGCTTCTGCGTCCTGTCAGCCCGCCCTCTGTGTTTCCTCCTTGGGCGCAGCTCCAGGCAGGGGCCGTGGTCCCCGGGGCCACCGGACGAAGCAGCCCAAGCTCTCCCAGCCGATCCAGCGCCAGCTCTCCCAGGCAGACACCCTCGACACACCTCCCCGCACTCCTCACGAAGACATCAAAACGCCACAGTCAACGCCAGGTGAGGCCGTCGCTGGACCGCCCTCGGTGTTATCAGACCTGCCGGTCTGCATGGGCTAGCAGTTAGCTTAGCCCGCTCCATTCTCCCAGCCGATCCAGCGCCAGCTCTCCCAGCCATCAACCGAAGACAAAACTTAGACATGGACAAAGATACTGCATGGACAGTACTGGGTGAGGCTGCTGCAAACGCAAATTCGCGCAGCCATCTTCCCACACCGGAAGCGGAATGGATATGAGTGTGATGCCAACGTGGCCATGCTTCTGACGGACAAAGAAAATCAATAATGGTAGAACAGTGTTGTAATGTATTTTGATGGCGTTTATAATACATTAGACTGGCTTACTTGGTCCGAGGATCCATATTTACAATGGTGGGACCTGTTTGCTGCTGAGCTGATGGCATATGAGTGACAAAGCCTGCACTCGGGCTGTGTAAAAAAACATAGCTGGTGCCTGTGAAGTCACCCACTGCTTACTGAAGGGGCATATTGAAGTTTAGTTTGGTTTTATGCTCGCCGCCATTTTGTCAGTTCGAGTCGGAAATTCTAAATTTGGGCAGCAGGGTGGAGCATGGGGGAAGCTGGGGTTTCAACCTCGATGGCAGTCAGGTTGACACACCTGTCAATCAAGGCAGGCACGCCCCAACATGCCACTTTTTATAATCTGTAATATCTTCATAGGGCGTCCGGGTAGTATAGCGGTCTATTCCGTTGCCTACCAACACGGGGCTCGCTGGTTCGCATCCCCGTGGTCGGGCGTCCCTCCAGACACAACTGGCTGTGTCTCCTGGTGGGAAGTCAGATGTGCCTATGTGTCCTGGTCGCCGCACTAGCACCTCCTCTGGTCGGTTGGGGCGCCTGTTCGGGGGAGTGGGAACTGTGGGGAATAGCGTGATCCTCCCTCGTGCTTCGTTCTTCTGGTGAAACTCCTCACTGTCACATGTATCGGAGGGGGCATGTGGTAGTCTGCAGCCCTCCCTGAATGGGCAGAGGAGGTGGAGCAGCAACCGGGACAGCTTGGAAATGTGTCTACTTATCCATGTACGTTACAATATGCATAGTAGTGCAAACCACACTCTCGCATTTAGGAAAAGTTCAGAGTTTTATGAGATAAGGGAGGTGTTAACGGAAACCTGACGAGGGTGTTGGAATCACCTACATGATGATTCCTCCCTTTAAAAGAAAACCCCACATCAGTTATTGCAATTGGAAAGTCAGTCTGGTAATTACGTAGGTCCTAATGCTTATTATGCGGAGTGTAAATGGCTTGAAAACTGCTCTGATTGTAATTTGGTGTCAGCTAGCAGGGGGGTTTGAAACTAACTGGCAAAATAACCTTCTCTTCCTCAGCGCAAACGTACATTATTGGCTACTGCAGGCTGTTGTGAAATGGGGGCACATAAACTAATTGGCTACAATTCACTGGAGAGAATAAGAGATTTGAGATTTGAGATATTTATTCTAAAATGAGCTATTAACAGGGGAAAAAAAAGGTTAAATCTAGCAATGATTGTTGGCAAAAACATAAAACAATTTAAAAAAAAATTGTAAACCTGAGTCTTTGGTTGCACACTTGCTAGAAATACTATATCTAAATGGTAAATGTGAAAGGACTGAATTCATATAGTGCTTTTCTAGTCTACTGACCACTCAAAGTGCTTTACAGTGTACACCTCACATTCACCCATTCACACACGCATTCATACACTGATGGTGGAGGCTGCCATGCAAGGGGCCAAACTGATCATTAGGAGCAGTTAAGAGGTTCAGTGTCTTGCTCAAGGACACTTTGACAAGCTCTCTGGAGGAGCCGGGGATCCAACCAGGAACCTTCTGATTACTAGACGACCCGTTCCACCTCCTGAGCCATGCTGTCTCGCCCCACCGGCATGGCTCAGGGGGAGCGGGGCTCATTTAGAGATATCTAACGACAGTGTTTAAATTGATTTTTTTTCACATGAAAAATTACAACGTGACGTTAAAAGTGGATGAGTGATAGTTAAGGACGTCAAGTCAGAGACACCGAGCAAGCCCTACTCAGTTGATCCAGCCAAGTCATAGCTGGTGTAATTTCTTTAAAGTCGGACTGGTGTCAGCAATCAGATTAAACTTTCCTCTGTAAAATCTTTGAACACGGAATAATAAAACATTCAGCAACAACTGATCATTTTTAAATGACAAACTATATTATGTTTTCAACGACCTTCATCCATAACTGTTTATCTCAGGAGCTGTGAGGGAGTGGTCCATTCACCAGTAGTAGTCACGAGCTGATCTTTGAGTGACAAGTACAAGCAAGGGTCGGCGGGGTTTCATATTTTGATCTGATTGGATGCATGTAAATAACTGTCTGAGGACATCATTAGTAATCCGAGAAAAAAGTAGCAATAGTATCATTTGTATAATTTAGTATCATTTATCATTTGTTTTGGACTTTTGAGAACTTGCCCTGGTGTATTTGTCCATTTGCTGTGATAATGAATGGCTACAAAGTATAAACGTCCTCAGTCAGGCACCATGACAGATCAATTACTACTTCAGTTTGAGGAGGAATCCTTCCTCTCCCTCTCTCCCCTCCCCTCCAACTAGCTATCTCTGTTCGTCTCCCTCCCTAAGACTGAGTGGTTGTTGGCCATACAATACAAGGACAAATAGGGAAGGCAGAACCATAAACCATGTCCTCATGTTTTTCACATCAGCTCTCGAACAACTATGTCAGTTTAACGGGTATGAGGCCGTTCACTGTTATATGTCATTTCTACCATGTACCTGCATGTTTTGTCACATACAGTACCAATAGACTGGAGGTGGAGGTGGAGGTGGAGGTGGAGGTGGCAGAGCTGAAGATGCTAAGATTTTCATTGGGAGTGACGAAGGACAGGATTAGGAACGAGTATATTAGAGGGACAGCTCAGGTTGGACGGTTTGGAGACAAAGCAAGATTGAGATGGCTTGGACATGTGTGGAGGAGAGATGCTGGGTATATTGGGAGAAGGATGCTGAATATGGAGCTGCCAGGGAAGAGGAGAAGAGGAAGGCCAAAGAGGAGGTTTATGGATGTGGTGAGAGAGGACATGCAGGTGGCTGGTGTGACAGAGGAAGACGCAGAGGAGAGGAAGAGATGGAAACGGACGATCCGCTGTGTTGACCCCTAACGGGAGTAACTGAAAGTAGTAGTAGTAGTAGTAGTAGTAGTAGTAGTAGTAGTCGTCGTAGTAATAGTAGTAGAGACAGTACCAATAGACAACAGATGCAGGATGAGTACACATACTTACATGATGCATGTGCACACAAAAACACTAGTACTCAGATACCAATATACCGCTCTCTCTCTCTCTCTCTCTCTCTCTCTCACTAGTGCTCAGATACCAATCTCTATCTCTCTCTCCCTCTCACACACACACACACACACACACACACACACACACACACACACACACACACAAGCATCACCCATGCATAAACACTCACAAACACACAGCTCTTTCCGTGACAATCTGGGCGGTAGTAATGAGAGCACGAGAGCATTGACCTTCCTGGAAAGAGTGATTCCCTCTCGGGCTGCTGGATGGATGTGCATCATATATCCAAGACATGCAATTTATTGCTCGGACTGGGCTGTGTATACAGAATGCCTAAATGCCCCTTGAGGTGTTTTCATGGCTGTGATGCAAGTGGAGTGAAGCAAAGGTTATGATATAGGAACCTGCCAGGGGTTAATCCTTTTGGGTCCTGACCAGGCAAATAATCAGACAAAGTGGCAGGACATACACTAATGTGTCTGTCCAATGTCCATGTGTACTTTAAACGAGACACTGTCTATCATGTTGCATTGAGGTTTATGACTGATTGTAAAGCACTCGATCATTATTGCACCTTACATGCCAAGACTGCCTCGAGTGAAGGAGTTCAAGTATCTCGGGGTCTTGTTCACGAGTGAGGGTAGGATGGAGCGGGTGATTGACAGGCGGATTGGTGCAGCATCAGCAGTAATGCGGACGTTGTACCGGACCGTTGTGGTGAAGAGGGAGCTGGGCCGAGAGGCAAAGGTCTCAATTTACAAGTCGATCTTCGTTCCAACCCTCACCTCTGGTCATGAGCTTTGGGTAGTGACCGAAAGGGTGAGATCGTGGATACAAGCGGCTGAAATGAGTTTCCTCCGTAGCCTGTCTGGGCTCGGCCTTAGAGATAGGGTGAGGAGCTCAGACATCCAGAGGGAGCTTGGAGTAGAGCCGCTGCTCCTTCGCGTCGAAAGGACCCAGTGGAGGTGGTTCGGGCATCTGATTAGGATGCCTCCTGGGCACCTTCCTTCTTTTGGAGGTTTTCCGGGCATGTCCAACTGGGGGGAGACCCCGGGGTAGACCCAAAACGTGCTGGAGGGACTACATGTCCAATCTGGCCTGGGAACACCTTGGGATCCCCCAGGAGGAGCTGGAGGGCGTTGCTGGGCAGAGGGACGTCTGGAGTGCCCTACTTAGCTTTCTGCCACTGCAACCCAACCCCGGAGAGGCGGCTGATGACGAGATGAGATGAGATGCGAGAGTGGAGTGGCCCTCAGTTTCTGCACGTCATAATACAGTTGGTTAATGTTTATTAACACTAAAAATTCTGCACTTGCTTCCATCCTCTTTATGTTCATTTTTAAAAATGCCTCATAAATTGGTTGGATCTACAGGCTAGTTTTCATTCACAAGACTTTTTCTTACTTACTACATGCGGTAAAAACCTTCATTCAGTCTCGTCTGCCTGAAAGTCTCGGCAGAACGATTTAAAAATCAAAGAGACTGTCATTCTTGCAGAATTTAACGTGGTTGTTAAGAAGTTTGATGATGGTACCATGAGCACCTGTCTGTGATTCACCCAGCCAGCCTTGACACCGTTTCTACTCTTACAGAACAGCGCCAGACTATTGCACCATTTCATGGATTGCTCTACTTTAGTAACTTGACGTGCCAGATTGTTTGTTACACAGAACCATCTGGAAATGGCGTGCGGGTGGCATGTCGATCTATTCTGTTAGGAGATTGGATGAACCATCTGTCTATCACTGTCGATCACGGGCTAACTTCCACCAATTAGATCACACCTAAACCACGCCCATAGCTGCCAGTACTTCCTCATAGGACGCTGATTGGTCCGAACCACTGTGGTTTGGCCACGAGCTGAAGCTTGACAAGGCGGTTTCACGCGTGACCTTGCGAACCCCGCTGCCTCGCGCGCTAACTATTTTAGCATATTCTCACCGGAAACAGTTATGGTTGTTATTGAAACAACCAAGACTTGATTGCTTAGTCAGGTCTCCCTTGATAAAGGGTGAAGTGTAGCGAGACGGGGGAGGCAGCCGGGAACCGCCGCAGCCGGGACGAGAACCCGGGTCTCCCGCACCCCAGGCGGCCATGTTAACCAGTCGATACACCTGGCTAGCCCTGGTCACCCGTGGTCGTTACAGTACACAAGCGTAGTGTTGGAGGTCTTACCATGGTCGTAGCTGTGCCCTATGGGACCATGTTGGTGTCCAAAGTCCTGTGTGGTCAGTTCGTAAAGCATAAGCCTCCCTTAAACAAAGGAAAAAGAAGGGCATGTTTCATAAAGAGCGTTTGGTTAACACACCAATCATCCTGACATTATAATTACCTTTGTGCGTCCACATCTAAGGTGGCTCAAAATGCCTCGGATGGGTTTTCGGAAGGAGGTGAGGAGAAAGGGAGCCGGAAGGTGGAAGGTGGAAGGTGATGATGGATGGCTGGAGAAAGAGGAATTAGAGATGAAATGAAGACGAACGGGTTTGCCGGCGCCTCTACGGAGCCGGCTGATTGCTGTTGTAACGGAGAACAACAGCAGTGGAGGTGATGAATGCAGATAGGAGGAAATGACTGTCAGCTTGGGGAGAGATTAGGGAGACGGAACACTTGCTGGATTTCCTGCCCTTGAGTTTCGCCGAGCGGTGTCACGCCGAGGGGCTATCTGATTGTACTGGGGGTTGTTCAGGTGATGGGTGCGCATCTGTGTATGTTTGTGAGTTTATTTGCAATTTCCCGCCCCATGTGCGTGCCCATTTCCAAACGTGCTGTGTGAGTGGGAGTGCATGCACCTGTGTGTGTGCGCGTGCGTGTGCGCGCATTAGTGATCGTGATGGATGACACGGGACTCGGGCTGCAGTGAGCAACTTCCTGTCATCTCGCTTATGTAATCATAATCTCATAGTGACGTTAATGGGTCGACCGAACCGCTGTTTGATGCCCGTCTCATTTTTACAGTTCCTATTTTCTGCTGCTCAATAATGCATTTCGGCTAATCACGGCATTTTTCAGTTTTCATCTCACGGGGACACAATTATGTCGCGTGATCGCTCGATAATCATTTACTTTTCTGAATCTTTCGTTTTGTTTTGTTTTTTTTTCGCCTCATTACAACAATACATAAAAGAAAAGAGATGTGAAACTTAGACAAGGGGTGTTTTTTTTATGTGCAAACCTCATGTATCAATCGTTACTATGGGCAAATTTGTGCGTACACACCCATGCAATTTTTTTGGCCCTCCAGACTGTCTGACGATCAGCAGCAAAGCATGCTGGTTGTTTGTGATTCCTTCCTCCTAACATCTATTGTCTACCGCTCGCAACGAGCAATCACCCAGGCCTGCAGAGACATCAGAGTTAGCCAATCGGTGTCAAAATTCAGGGGTCACCCAGGTTCTACACTGGTCTCTGAGACAAACTTCAGGGCTAAAAAATCCCATGGGTGTGAACTCCCAAATTTGCCCATAGTAACGACTGATACGTGAGGCCCCAGAAGTGTATGGGAAAAAAATAAGATGTCTGGGTAAAGACACAAATGGCTCGCTTGATTTTGCAATTTTAGCAAGTTTCTTTCTTTACATTCAGTATAATGTATTATTATGGTATTTTGCATATGTGTGTGTGTGTGTGTTTGCATTTTCTCTAGGTCAGAGTTGTAACAGAGAAAACTGGAGCGGTCCTCACATGACTACACTGGAAGCTGTTGCTTTAAAGATATGTGGGTCACACTGAATGTTTTGTGTTAAAAAGACCCAGAGTGTTTAGGGACAATGGCCCAGAAGAAATGGACCATTGGCCTATTTTTAACGACTCCCCGTGTGAACAGCGTCTTGTGTCCGATCATTTCTCCTCTCGGTCCGAAGTTGGATATAAGAGTGAGGGTTTCTACTACTTTGTGAAGGCTAGAGGTCAACTAGCCTATTTTCTTAACTTTTTGTGGTTTTTTTGGGGGGGTGGAGGTTTCCCCCTTTTCCCCAAATTGTACTTGGCCAATTACCCCACTCTTCCGAGCCGTCCCTGTCGCTGCTCCAACCCCCTCTGCCGATCCGGGGAGGGCTGCAGACTACCACATGCCTCCTCCAATACATGTGGAGTCACCAGCCGCTTCTTTTCACCTGACAAGGAGGAGTTTCACCAGGGAACGTAGCATGTGGAAAGATCACGCTATCCCCCTCCCCGAACAGGCGCCCCGTCCAACCAGAGAAAGCGCTAGTGAAGCGACCAGGACACACCACCCACATCCGGCTCCCCACCCACAGACAGGGCCAATTGTGTCTTTAAGGACGCCCAACCAAGCCGGAGGTAACACGGGGATTCGAACCGGCGATCCCCGTGTTGGTAGGCAACGGAATAGGCCGCTATGCTACCCGGACACCCCCACTTATTTCTATTTCCATTTATTTTCACAGAATGTATAAAGCCTGAGACTATATGTAGGTTCTCTAACGTACAACCAGAGCAAACCACCAGTCTCTTGTGATAAGAATCACATTTGCTCACTATTTTATATTTGATTGTTTTTTGTCTCTATCCAAGTATGAGTATTTTTTTTTAATGCTTCTTCAGAAATAACTCAAAGTCAAGACTGCAGTCAAAACCTTTTATCTGGCTTTCACAGAACTGTAATGGTGGCACGTTTTGTCATTCCAAGTACCAAGGTGAGACGACAGAACTGTTGGTTCTGTCGCTTGGTTCATAAAATGTTGGTTCTGGGCCAAAACAATGAAAGGACCTTTTTGGTCCATGCCTATTTTTCAGTGCATGAGAGAAAACGATACTGTGTCGCTCAATAGGATTACCATGTCTTGTTGGTGAGTCCGGGCCTGGCACCGTGACTGTTCTGCCCGAGTCACAAGGTGAAACAGGGCAGCGTGGCACATTTTATGCCATCAATCCAGCTCTCTATCACCAAGACAACAGCAGTGAGTAAAAAGGGTCTTTCTGTCGCCAGCTGCTAACTGCACCACTGGATTCCTCACCTTGTAACTTGACCCTGAAGCAGTCAGCCGCAGAAGTGATCAGCTGTTCTGTCTGGACATCTGTGTGGGCAGACAAAAGGACTGTTATTGTTATTTTATTGATTTATTTAATTTCCCCCAGGGCTGTCAATACTACAAGTGACCTGGGTGTTGGAGATGGTTGATGATGATGTTGGAGATACAGTAGATGTTTGTTTTTTTTAAATAATTTATTTCTGATTTTCCCTTTTTTCTCCCAATTTAGTGGCCAATCGATCCCTATTTTAGTTCAAACACCCACCCTCGTACTGCGTGTGTCGCCAACTGCATCTCTCCGGCCAGCAGTCTCGAAGGAGGCCGCCTCGCCACTTTCGTGACAAGGCGACTCCAGGCCGAACCACTGCTTTTTCCAACACACACCCAGAGACGCGTTCATGTGACGAACACAAGCCGACTACGCCCCCCTCCCGGAGACAGCGTTGCCAATTATTGCTGCTTCATCGAGTCCGGCCATAGTCGGATCTGACGAGACCGGGGCGCAAACCCCCGGTCCCCAGTGGGCAACTGCATCGACACAAAGCCGGTGTTTAGACCGCTACACCGCCGCGGACCCCACAGAGATGGTTTTCTCCCCTCCATCTATTTGGGAACGTACTGACCATTGGAAAGAAACGAAGCACTTAAGAGACAGACAGACTTACTAGAGAAAAAGATGAAAAGATGAATCAAACTGGTGTGATATGAACTCCCAGAAGTTAGGCCTTTCTTTACTCCTCCCAGAAGTTAGGCCTTTCTTTACTTCTGCCTTACAGCAGAAGTAAAGAAAAATAAATAAATAAAATAGCCGCAAGCAGCAATTAATGGGGTCCAAGCATTTTCACACATATGCCACCTATTGGCAAATTCTGACCAGATGTAATAGGCTTACATCTGGAGTGTACCTGCACATGATTTGGCATGACCTATGGATTCAGGAGGAGTCAAAATTTTGATTCAAGAACAGACTTTTTGAGCTAGATGCCAAAATGTAAAGTGGGTTGTTTCAGAACCACATCAGGTCGATTATGACCAAATGTTTTAGGCTCGCATCTGGAGTATGTCGGCAGAGGTGTACCAAATTTCGTGATAATCCATCATACACAATTGTCTGTGTTGGCAGCTGAAATTTGATTGGCTGATGGTGGTCACATTTTTTTGTGCATGAGGATGTCTTGTAAGATGTCATTAAACCATTGTACAATGAACAAGCATGCAAAATGTCAAATGAATAGGACTGGCGGTTAATGAATTATGGCTATTTAAACTTATGATGCTGCTACAGTCACCACATATTGTGGCCAAATGGCACCAAATTTGTCATGGTCACTCAAACATCATATCTACACAGGTACACCAAATTTGGTTGCACAAAATGTGATATGACATTTTTTTTAAATATTAGCCCCGCCCACAGCATTTGAGCAGAATTTGAGGGCCAGCTGTAGCAAAACCCGAATGGAATATCAAAAATCAGGACAAGTAACCTTTTCTGGCTTGGCCCAGATATTCTCTGTACCAAATTTGCCAGTCTAGCTGAGTTCAGACTAAATAAGTCACTTAGATGAGTGATGAAACGTGTCTGTCAATAAATGTACCCAGATGAACTGATTCAACCTTCTTTGACTTTCTTACCTGGATTATTGGGCATGCATCAAGACAGTAACACGTAGCTTATCGGTGGGGTCGTTTTCTAACCACGAGTTGCAGCAGTTTTCACTGAACATGTAGCCTAGCCTATAATTTAACGTCCATTTTACCGCTTCAGCCTGCTCCGCTTACACCGCTGGCCACTAGAGGGTGCTGATGCTCAGACAGTATGTCGACTTTTTCCACGGCGCGCACGCGACGGCCACCGTGGGCTGTGTGTGGGCAAAGACCTGAGAGGGACGTTTCGTAGGACGCGCTGGCAACTGATGTATGGACACATGGAGGACAACAAAAAGACATTACAGAGGCGAAGACATGCCGTAGCTAGCTAGCTTTATAGTTAACGTAGTTTTACTCGTGACACTTTTAAGCAGAATAACGTCGATGTAACGTTGATTTGTATCTTTTTCCATTGAAAGTGGGAAAATTATTTACCCCCCCCCTTTCCTCCCCAATTGTACTCGTCCAATTACCCCAACTCTTCCGAGCCGTCCCGGTCGCTGCTCCACCCCCTCTGCCTCTCCGGGGAGGGCTGCAGACTACCACATGCCTCCTCCCATACATGTGGAGTCGCCAGCCGCTTCTTTTCACCTGACAGTGAGGAGTTTCACCAGGGGGGCTATAGCACGTGGCAGGATCACGCCATTCTCCCCCAGTTCTCCCTCCCCTCTGAACAGGTGCCCCGACCGACCAGAGGAGGCGCTAGTGCAGCGACCAGGACACACACCCACATCCGGCTCCCCACCCGCAGACACGGCCACTTCTGTGCCTTTCTGACCAATTTAGTTGAATCCCCCCCACCCCACCCCCCCACCCCCCCGGGGTCTCTCATTTTACTCAGGCCGATAAGTGGTTGTTTTATATCCCCTGACTCTGGTTCTCGGGAGGGGAGGGAGAACAGGGGAAGTGTGAGAGAAGAGGAAGGTGTAAACCCCGGCCACAGTGTGGTAGTGAGGGGAGAGAAAGAGCCAGGGTGCATGCGCTGGTGTTTTCACAAGTGCGATGGAGAGATGTAAAAAAAAAATCATGAAGATGGAGAGAGAGAGAATGTAGGAGAGGGTGAAAGGGGTGGGGGGTGGGGGGGGGTTACAGAGTAGAACAGCGGTGTATGGCCCCCGAGTGCGTTTCCTAAAGGGAATTTTGGGGTGGAATGCCATGGACGGATTTGATCGGGGCCGATAAGGCTGTGTGCCCTTGGCAGAGGAGACGCCTAAGCCCACCAACACTCACATCCACACTATTTGTGAGACCTCGGCCGTCTTTATAAAACAACAGACGCCAGGCCGCCGTTCGACAGCGCGGTATTGTCCCCGAGATCCAAAACCCCGTCCTTGTCGTGGAAAATAAATGCTGTACTTGGCAACAACACGAGACAAGGCAAGACACCAAGTTTATCACCGCGTTCAGTCTGAAAGTTTTTATCGCTGAAAGTCATCTCAGACACCGGGGGAAAGGCGACTGATGTTCTAGTTGATAGCGCTGCATTATTTTAAAAGCCGTCTTTATTTCATTCCAGTGTCATTGTCCCATGTGGCAGCATGTCCCGTGTGTCGCTCAAAGGTCGGGGGGGGGGGTGACTTTCTCTGCATTATAGCACATATGATTGCTATAATGGAGTGACGCTACAGCCAAGATGGGGTGTGTTGAACAGACTGCAGAGCGGCCTGCTGCCTCCTTGCTGTTATTTATCCTAATTTCCTGCCTCACATGTCACTGTACCCGGGCACCCCAGGCATTGATCCTTAGGCATGATTGATTATGTGTCAAAAGGTGTGACCTCACTATCTCTCCCACTCCCCTCCTGCGCCCCCCTGTCATTATACAAGTCACCATTAATGGGCCTCCTGTTCTCTCTGTCTGTCTAAACATCTGAATAGATGGACAGGCGTTGGAATCTATGTTCTCTGCATCCCCTCGGTCTAGTACGTAGAGGACTGGTGTGAGTGAGTCATGTCTCCATACAGGACAGTTGTAATCTCTTCCTTAATACGGCCCGCAGCATTTGTAAGACCGTAACACTCCCACACTGCTGTCAGTTCAGCGTAGCACATCTGGGTGTGTTAGTGTGTGGCGTGTCCATTTAAAAAGGCGTATCTGTGTTTGTGTGTCTGTGCCGTATGTTTGGGAGTAAGAAACACAGAAGGTCAGAAAGGCAGAGATGTGATATTTTTTTTCAATTCACGAAACATTACCTGGTGATTGGTGTAGGTGTACAGTACATGTGCAGTGCTAATTAAGCATGTGCAACATGAGCATGAACATGAGCATGAGGAAGATGCTTGACAGGGGGAGCGAGAGAGAGAGAGAGAGAGAGAGAGAGAGAGAGAGAGAGAGAGAGAGAGAGAGAGAGAGAGAGAGAGAGAGAGAGAGAGAGAGAGAGAGAGAGGGGGAGAGAGAGAGAGAGACAGAGAGAGAGAGAGAGAGAGAGAGAGAGAGAGAGAGAGAGAGAGAGAGAGAGAGAGAGAGAGAGAGAGAGAGAGAGAGAGAGAGAGAGAGAGGGAGGTTGAACAGATACAGATTCTTTGCACCGATGCTTCCCTGCAGCAGAATTCGGCTGATTTATCTTCCCACATTGTGACTCACCAGTTGTCAACCACTCAGTTTACATTTCAAAGGACTCTAAAAAAGACATGGTGAGAGAGGAAAGGGGATTAGGGATGGGTACCGAAACCTGGTATCAAACGGGCTCCGGTGCTAAATTGTTTTTTTTTTTTTTAAAAACAACGTAGTATTGATCAATTCCGACGTTAACAGTTCTGTCATCGGGTATTGGAGAAATTAAGAAAATAAAGTTCCTATTTATTTAGGCTACACAAACTCTATCTTGCACCTTCTATCTCACCAACTCCGCTTCTAATTCGCAATAAAACTAAGATATCTGTCGATGAGGCCTCTTTGTTATTCCCAATCCAGAAGAGGGATCTCTCTCTGAGTCTGTTGTATGTGTGAGACAAGGGGCAGGCCAGCTGTCCCTTCCTCCCTCTGGGACAGACAGACACACACACACACACACACACACACACACACACACACACACACACACACACACACACACACACACACACACACACACACACACACACACACACACAGATTCTGCTCTTAGTGACAATGGCGGAGAGAGAGCTAAACGGTCAGCGGTCTGGTTGTACGTCACTAGAGTCGATGGTGACATTGCTCGTTGCCACAAGTGCAGCAAGTCTTTTGCAGGTAAGGGGGGAAACACGAGCGATCTTCAGAAACATCTACTGAAAGTGCATCAAGTACAGGCGCAGAAATGCAGTTTTCGACTACCTAGCTTGTAGTTCATATCTCGTTGCCCCATCCACCTCAGGTGTATGTTATGTATGCTAGCAGCCTAGAGCCCACACGGAGTTAGCTAAATTAAACTTATATATATATAAAACTAAATTATATTATATAACATATATAGGGTTAATGATTAAATATAACACTCTCTCCAGAAAAGAAGATAAAGCAACATTAATTCTGTTCTTAATTTGTTTTTCGTTTTCTTTTAAAAAATAACAACAGAGAACCGAAAAGAGTATCGTTAAAGTACCGCGTCGATAAACAGTATCAGTAAGAGTACTAGTACCATTAGTCTTAACGATACCCGTCCCTTTCAGGGAGGGAGTTGAGGGTCTAGAAAGCAGATTCAGGGAGGGGAGAGAGCAACAGAGAGGAAGTGTGCTGAAAGCATTAGAAGGGGAAGGAATGAATTTCAGAAGAGGGTGCCAAAAGTAGGGCAACACCTTCCTTTGTGCAGGAGCCTTCAGTAGATTCCGCAAGGGGAAACCATGCCCATTGATGGGAGCAAAATTGATAACGTAGGCTATTTAGTTAAAGGCAGCGTTGCATACTGTATGTCTAATGCATCATATGTTGGCCTTGTGAGTTTTAAAATCTTGCTGTGAGCAGCTCACCCGCTTGTGAGTCTGGTCTAGTTTGTGAGTGTGGCTATTCTGCCACCCCTATACGCCCTTGCATAAGCTGGCAGATAGACAACTCCTCCTCCAACCACCAGGCTGAAGAGGCTGCTTAGTTCCACCCCGTTTAGTGGTTGACTGGAAGCAGGGTAAAACTACAAGAGACACAACGCAACAAACATACAAAGTTCGATACATCAATAAAAATGACTATGAAATTACACATGAGTTTCAAGTGTGTTACTGCCATGCAATTTCTAGCATACGCCTTATTATTGACCAGTTAAGATGAGTATTTTGGCTACAGTGATGACAACGGATTATCGCATCCAACTAATTTGCTAGCGTTAGCATTCGCGAAAAACGGCACATGTAATACGAACTCATACAATAAAATATGAAATATTTACATCAAGCCAAACTACGTAATATGACTAACAAATGTGACTTGAACTTATGTTAAGAATGCTAACGTACTGTATGTAGAGAATATCAGGTTTTCTGTTGACTACTGCACTTCCTGTATTGTCATGCGGTGCTGGTGACGTCATCGGTGAACAGAAGACTCTTAAAGAGACGGTACACATTAATTAATACTGACAGCACAGTGGCCATTGGTATAGTGAATTACTATATTCTTGAAAACTATTGCATCTTTAGTTTCAGTGTGATTATTTTCTTCAGTTCGTATGTGGTAATAATAATAATAATAATAATAATAATAATAAACTTTATTCATATAGCACTTTTGTACAACAATGTTACAAAATGCTTTACAAAGAAATAAAACCAGACAAGGCAAAAATAAGAATAACGGCAAATAAGTAAAAATAAAAACAGTATAAATGAATAAAAAAAAATATCAAACATTCGTAAAAGCTTTCGCAAAAAGAAAAGTTTCAAGATGAGATTTAAAAGAAGCTGGAGACTTGGGTTATCTTAGTTCAGTGGAGGAAGGAAAAATGTCATGCCCCCCGCCCCAACAAAATGGTGACAAAATGGGCCAAGTTTAACTTTATTTAGATAACATCGAGATCATGAACATTCCTGTCACTTTTCCTTCAGTAATGTCTGTTGTACAAATAACAAACGCAGGTTCCACTTCAACTTTATCGAACCTCTTTTTGTGACATGCGTCACTAGAGTGCTCCATCAGTCTGTATACTTTTTCAAAAACAGAGAAAAATGACATAACATTTAAAAATCACTTTGCTAGAACTTTGCTAGAACAATAACAATAAAGTTCAATCTGTGCAAAAAAAGAACAAATGCAGATATTTGGGGAAAACGATGAGCAAGTCAATTTGTGAGCGCTCAAGTCTTATCACTGCATTAGTGGCTGCAATGAGCCTGTTTTGCACTGCACTTCATTTCAAAACGGGGTTGCAGGCTTGATACTGCCATTCTCAAGTCATGCTCAATTTTGAGCTTAGATCTGTACTTTGTTTTAAGTGAGGCACCAGCAGAAAAGCCCATCTCACAGATATAGGATGTGGCAAAGGGAAGCATAATGCCCACAGCCTTCTGTCCCATGAGTGGATACTCCCTCTCCACACCAAGCCAGAACTCACTCAGTGTCTGAGCTGTTAAGCTCAGCCTCAGGGTGGAGTCAGATGTCATCTCGATGAGCTGGTCCTCCTCAGCAGAGCTAAAATCAGCAGGTGCTGCTACATGGAACGGATCTGTCACCCTGTCATGCTGAGCGCTGTTGTTTGGGAAGTATTGTTAAAAGATTCCTCTCAGGCAAGAAATGTGCTCCTCAAGGCTTGAAATCACTGTGGTGATTCCAGAATCACTGGTTTCAACAAATTCACTCAGACTCTCAAAGAAATCAGTATTTCCTTGATCAAGACGCCTGCCCCACATCTCAAGCTTTCGAGTGAATGCACTGATCATGTCTGCCAGATGAGGAAGGTGCTTGTCTCTGCCTTGAAGCTGAAGATTTAATTCACTCGGCTTTCCAAATATATAGCTGAGACGGGCCAGTTTCATCAGAAATTGTTCATCGCTAAACTTGCTTGCAACTTCACGCATGCACTCCTCCTAAAGAAACACCCGAGTTTCCTCTCTGGGCTCAAAGACTCATGACAACACTTTACCTCACGAGAGCCACCTAGCCTCGCTGTGAAACAACACAGCTGGATGTTCAGCTCCCATCTCCTCACAAAGTGCAGAGAACAGCCGCACTCTTAGGGGTCTTGTTTTGATGAAATTGACCACACTAACAACATCGGTCAAAACCTTGTTTAGGTCAGGGCTAATCTGCCTTAACGCTAGTGCTTCTCAGTGTATGACACAGGGCGCCCACTGTGCATTTGGCGAGACCCTTTTGATTAGTGCCTGCAATCCCTTCATTTTCCCTGCCATGGTCTGTGCACCGTCCATGCAAACACCGGCACAGCCCTCCCATGTAATCCCATGTTCTGTCAGGTAACAGTCAAGAAGCCTAGAGAGCTCATCAGCTGTCGCTCTACTTGGGACGTAGTTGCAAAATAGAAAATCCTCACATAGCGATCTGACGTGACAAAGTGAACATAACCAATAAACAAGCAGTCTTTATTGCTGTCAGTAGCCTCAGACACATGTAAGGCGATATGTTCGTCTTTCAGTTTTTCAAAGAGTTGTTCTTCAAGGTCATTTGAAATGTCACATATACGTCTTGCAACTGTATCACTGGACAGAGGGACGGCCTTCAATTTTGCGGCGCTTGTCTCATCAAACATAGTTGACACCATATCTAAAGCCGTGGGAAGTATGAGCTCCTCTGCTGTTGCGTGTGGTTTCTTGCACTGGGCAGTTCTACATGTGACTTTGTATGATGCCATTAGGGCTTTGCTGTTCACTGATGCGGCTTTTATAAAGCAATGTTCCTGCTGACAGTATGCACCAAGTTTTCTCTGAAAGAACTGAAATGGCTTATTGATGTGACTGGGGTGTAATGTGTCTAAGTGTCTTCTTAATTTGTTTGGTCTCATACTATCAACTGCCAGAGTTTTCAGACATAAAATACACATTGGTCTCTCTTCATCTCCCACCACATGCACTGTGAACCCAAGAGCAAGATAGGCTTCATCATATTTTCTTAACTTGGTTTTTGGTTTCATTACCACCAGCTAAGCACTTTGTCTCGTTTGTCTCGGAAGCGTCACCTGTCTTTCTTTTCATCCCTGTCAAATATCTCTCCATTTTGTGAACTACAGACTGTCTCATGAAAGCATGTTTTGTTGATTGTTCCGCCGTGAAAAGATTCCAATATCAAAACAGTAGTTCTGCACTACACCCCCCCCCCCGGTTATGTGCACCCCACCCCCCCCGCCATGCCTCTGTGCCCCTGGGGAGAGTTCCATAGTTAGTGTGGGGGCTTTAAAAGCAAAAGCCCGAGCACCCTTTGTAACAAACCCAGACCTGGTAATAACCAGCAGGGCTCCACCTGCGGATCTTAATGGTCGACAGGGTGTCTACCAGGTCAATAAATCACAAATTTATGTAGGAGCAAGACCGTTTAAGGCCTTAAAAGCGAGCAATAAAATTTTAAAATCCGTTCGAAATATAAAAGGGAGCCAGTGTAGGGAAGTAAGCACAGGAGTGACATGGTCATGCCTCTTTGTCCTAGTAATGAGCGGAGCAGCAGCACTTTGTGCCAAGTGTAGACAGTGGGGGGAGCCCTTGCTTATACCAGAGTAAAGTACGTTGCGATAGTCAAGCCGAGAATCGATAAAAGCATGTACAACTTTTTGCAGATCGGCAATTGATAAAAATGGCCTAATTTTGGAGATTACGTTGAGCTGGAGAAAACATGACTGAACAACATGTTTGATTTGATTATCAAAACGGAGGTTAGTATCTAATATTACCCTAAGATTCCCAGCAGCCTGCTTAAGACTACCTGACAGGCCACCAAGATGAGTATCAAAAGGGCTGATGGAATTTGGGGGACTGAACAGAATGACCTCAGAATTATCATCATCAAATTTAGGGTGCTAGGATCTGTGGGTTTTAGTGGCATGTATAACTGAGTGTCATCAACATAAAAATGGTAAAACACACTGTGATTTTGAGTGACCTGGTCAGGGGGCAGCATGTATATAGAAAACCGAAGGTGGCCATGAACTGAGCTTTGAGGGTCACCACAACTCAACTGAGCCATCGAGGGAGTAGAGTTACCCAGAACAACAGAAAAAGTTCTGTTGTGAGGTAAGAGTGTAATAAGAGTGTAATAAAGTAAGAGCCGAGCCCTTGATACCAACCCTAGTCTCTAAGCAATGTAAGAGGATGCTGTGATCGACTGCGTCAAAGGCAGCACGTAAGTCTAAAAGAACTAAAATCAAGCAGTCACTTCGGTCTGCAATCAGCATTAGGTCATTAGTGACCTTAACTAGAGCTGTCTCCATACTATGAAGTGCTCTAAAACCAGACTGGAAACTGTTAAAAACATTATTTGTGTTCATAAAAGAAATCCATTGAGATGAAATTACCCTCTCCAGAACCTTAGATAAAAAAGACAATATGGAAATTGGTCTGGAGTTACTTAAGGACAGGAGATCTAAATTAGGTTTCTTACGCAATGGGTGAACAATGGCAACTGTCTGGAAAAGAACCAGAGGTCAGAGAATTATTAAGAATTTGCAGAATAATGGGGCTAACAGTTGAAAATGTACTCCTCCTCCATCTCAGCTAACCAGAATAAAGATAAATGGAGTTCTGTTGTTCACGCCTGTTGCCTAAAGAAATTGTACAACTTCACACCATCTTATTGAAAGTTTAGAATTAATGCAATCATAGTAATAATCATAGTAATCATACTGACAATCATAGTAATGGTAATAATATTGAATGTGATAAATTCTATTTCCACATGGGAAAGTTGTATTTTTTTCTTGGCTGCCTTAGGCAGAGAAGTCAGGGCACAGAATCCCTTAAATGCACCCCTAGATCTAGTAGAGATGGACTTTCTTGCTCAAAGACTGGGGTTCTCCCCAAGTTGGACATGGCCAGTATAACTAGACTACAATACAAACCATGTAAATGCTATCTGTCTTTCCAAAGATAGCTAGCTACCACATCATAAAGGTCTGTTTTGGACCATGATTTTCCGGTTCCTCACCCTAGACCTGTTTGCCTTGGTAGTCCCTAGCAGCAACATAAAGCTTCTGACAACATAGCTCTGGGAATCATTAAACCTCACAAGCCCCTCTACCATTACAAGGCCATGATCCAACAAAGACTGTTCCAGCATATCAATTCATATTCCAAGACAATCTTGCTGTGAAAACAGTTTCAAATGACATGACGGTTTCAGTGCTGACAGTGATAACTTGCAATTACTGTTTATCGATGATTGTGGAAAACTAGAAATACCAGTAAGTTTTTGAAAATCATCATAATAAAACACCTCATTTATAGTAACAAACCCCTTCTTTTTACCTTATAGGAGTTAAAAGGGGACAAAACCTTAACATTTCCAGAGTTTTTCATGTGACATGATCTTGTTAGACATGGTCGTTTGACTGCATCTGTGTGGGAGGGCTGTGCTGTATTGGAAACTGCCTGAAGCCTATCACCGTCTATCTCATCAGCCAAAAAATTATTAGATTATTGGATATTGACTTGTAAGACTGGTTTTGGTGTGTAAGTTAATATCTATTAGTATGACTGACAAGCTTTCAAAAACTTAATAAAATGCATACGTATGATATAAATGTAACTGTTTGATATACACTAAAACACATTTTGTTATGTAAAAACATGTCTTGAAATACTATTAGGGTGTTAATCCAGGTATTTATCCCTTTGAGTAAAATTGACTTGGAACGCCTTCAGGGAGACATGTTTTTCACAAGACGCTAGCATGTGTATATGTGTTTCCCATCATGTATGCATGCACATGGACGTGATTATGTTTATGTCACAGACACACACACACACACATACACACACACACGTGCATATGCTCTGATATGTGCATTATTTCCCTTCTGATTCCTACCTCTCACTTTGTTGACTCACCCATGAAGACGCTGGGGGAGCACCACGGGTCAGCTCCCAACACAAATCTTGTATCATGGGGCATTTTCACAAGTGACACCCACATGACTGCGGCTAAACGGGACTTCAAACTCAACATGCCAGTTGCCACATCATTGCCTCTGAAAGCCTTCCCATTCCCCTCACATCCATGGGGCTAGAGGACTTTTGTTGGCCTATTACTATGTAATAGTGTTATTATGTCATCTCCTGGTATGACAAAATGGCGATGTACATAAAAAGGAGCAATTTGGCAACGCAGTAATCACTAAATCAGGCTCGAGAAACAAGAGTTGGAGCAGACCGTGGTCACCATGCTAAATGGATCCCCGGCAGGGGTTGTTATTGTGACGGCCAGAGTAGCCTATCGGTAGGAACTAACAGACACAGCCCATCAGGAAACCAATCATGAGCCAATTAGTGGCCTGAGGGCAAAAGTCGTTCAACCGGAATACAGGTAGTCCCCGGGTTACGGACACCCGACTTATGAACGCCGGTACTTACGAACCGACCTCCGTAAAGCCTATTTAAAAAAAATAAATCGAGTTACACACAAGAGTGGGCGGACTGTTGTGCGACGCTCAAACCGCTGCGCGTTTGAGGCGGTTCGCCGGCCCGAGGGAGAGCAGCGCCACGCCGTCGTCGCCATTTTAAGTCGGATCGCATAAACGTTGTGTGCGTCGTGTTTTGACTTAAACATTTCACGTGTTTACCATCGTAACCATGGCTTCTAAGTGTAAATCTGATGCAAGTGATGGTGACGTGTATACCAAATGTCAGAGTTTTAGCTCGAGCGGTTTTCGAGATATTGACATGTGTCAGTTGTAGCGCCCCCTATGGACGAAATTTCACAAAATGTGTCGTACTTCCAAAGAATGTTGTGGCAATTGTACTTGACAAGTTTCGTTAAGTTTGGACACTAGATAGTATAGGCAATACAATCACTGTGGGCCACATGTGTCAGCTGTAGCGCCCCCTATGGACGAAATGTCACAAAATTTGGCGTGCTTCCAAATAATGTTGTGATGATTGTGCGTGACAAGTTTCCGTTTAAGTTTGGACAATCACATCACTAGATATAAGCAATAAAACCACTATGGGCCACACCTTAAATCTTGATTGACATGTAACTTCGCAACGGAAAGGCATCTGAAAATTATTTTAACAACTTTGTCTCAGCATTGTGTGGAGATGACGCACACCAAAATTCATGCGAATCGGATGAACAGCCTCAGACTAGTTCGTTTTACTTTCACTTTCGTTTTTTTTTTTAAATGGCGGGAAATTTGGCAGGCGGGAATTGGCGCGAATGGGCGCGTTAGATTCGGGAGCTTCCAAGGAATTAGAAGATAAAAAGAGTTTCTCAAAGATTCCATACAGAGCCCGAGATATGACCCAAAACGTAAATGTGCTTACTGTGGCACCCTGCGGAAACACCAATATGGATAAAACAATAATAATAATCCTTAGAAAAACAATAGGGCTCCCGCAGCTATCGCTGCTTGGACCCCTAGAAATTAATGAAAATGGAAAAAAAGGGCCAGGCTTTACACTGCTGTGGCTCAAACAAGACAGGCAATTACAGATTAAGTCTAACCCTGTAGCAGAGTGGTTGGAGATAGGTGCGTGTGTGTGTGTGCACAGATTCTGATGAATATGTGCTCAAAACAAACACACATACAATGCACAAACTCTCTGTCTCTCTCGCTCTCCCTTTATATAACTAGAAGGGTGCAATCAGTAGAGTGCAGATCCCCGCCAGGCCTATCTCCCCTTCTCCGGTGCTCACACTTACCGACAAACACCCCTTTTTTCACCTACCGAGAGAAGGGAAAATATGAAGGCCCTGCCAGGCGTATCTGCCCTTCTCCGGGGCTCAGACTCAGGTGAAACACCGGCTGAGGCGTTAGCGCTCAATTGCCTTATAAAATAGGGGTTTCAAAGGTGTTGATTCCCCGCAGCCATGAGAGGCCCTTGGCCATACAGTCACAACTGTGCACAAGAATGATTAGGCTGACAGGCCCAGTAGTGTGCGAGAGTAGCTGCCGACACATACACGCACGACGAACAGAAAACCCAGTGTTTTTCCTCTCATTATAAGACTTTTACTAATAATACGTTAAACTTATATAGCGCTTTTCTAACACTCAAAGTCGCTTTACAATAAACTGCGGTGAAACAAGACAACAGATAAACGTAACACAGACCAGGGGCGATTCTAGGATCAGAGCTTTAGGGGTGCTGAGCACCCAGAGTGCTGGCCAGCCAGGCAAGATAAATTTTGGGGGGGTGGTGGATCAAACCATTTTCGAAGCATGGGGGGTGCTGTATTTTTGTTGTTAAAATATTACGTTTAAACCATACACTGGATATGGTTTTGACATTTCTTCAGCTTATTATACATGGATATACAGTAAAAAATAAAAAATAAAAAATCTCTTCAATTTTAGGGGTGCTGGGGTTCAGTTTAGGGGTGCTGCAGCACCCCCAAAAATGGGCTGGAAACGCCTATGACACAGACACACAGGGGTGGATGGGAAGGGGGGGGTACATAAGGGAGAGGCGGCAGTCACACACAATGCCAGCAGTACTCTCCCACTTCAACACATACAAAAGGGCAACAAAATAACAACAGGTATCCACTAGGGGCAGTGGCACTATTTAACCCATAGCTGGGGGGGCTGGTTCGTGGGCATCAGGGAATATCCACCCACCGGTGGGCCTGCGTACCGCACGTCTAGGGGCCAGACCTCCTCCGAGTCCCTTGTAGTTCAGCCAGGGTCCAAGGTGTACCCAGTTACCGCGTGTCGCCACGAGGAGGCGCTACATAGGGCTTGCTGTTGCAGAGGCTATGTACTGGCAGTGAGAGACTTGCATGTTCTGCCCCCCCTGTTCGCATGTCTGCTAGCCAGCGGTGAAGGTTGAGAGTGAGACGTGACAGGCACAGAACACTACACCAACACACTAGACGCTGCACAACAACCCCACTTCTTACACAAGAAGTGGGGTTGTTTTGTGCAGCGCTAAAGTCGATTGAACGGGAAACATGGTGGGGGGGGGGGGTTCTTTGATATGGAGTGCTCAAGCTAAAACATGAGCTAATAAAAACATTTTGTCTGTGGATGTGCAGCCTCCTAGGCGGGCTCTTGCACCAATGCGACCAAGTCTAATGTGAACTTGCGCTTTCCAAAAAGAAAAGGTTTTGCTATGCGTCCATTTTGGTCTGACCCTAACTAACCCTGTGTTTATGTTCACAGTATAATACAGCTGGGTAAACCCTTTCTGCTCGCACATGCAGGACTCACATCTGCGGTTGACTCGGATTGGGCGGCGACAAGAATGTGCAACAATTCCTGTTTTGGCTGCAACCTGGAGGAAGTCGTTCCGTTTATAACGTTCGCGTTGTGTGGATTATCACACTTCTTTTAATAACTTCTGATCATGTCGCTGCCCGATCCAAGTCAAAACGTAGTTGCGACTGGGCAGCGACAGAGGGCAGCATTGGTCAAGCAAACGAGAGAGCGAATGAAGAGAGGGAGCGGCGGCAGCGAGAACAAAACGTTTTTCAAAGGTTTTCAATCACCGCCGTCCTGAGAGGTTCTTCATCATACAGGCATAACTGTACACAAACAAAATGGACTGATAGGTCCAGTAGTTTGCGAGATTGCCCCCCCCCCACACACGTGCACGCGCGCGAATGCGTAAGCCCCTCCAGGTGATAAATATGCACACCAATCTACCGTCTACACAACCCAGCATTATGAAATGGCTCCCACATTTACACGAATTACTTCTGCACACGTGTAACTACCACACATGTTTGTGTGAACTACTAATAAGACACGTTAGCCCCTAGCTAACGGGTCTGACTCTTTAGCCGAGCGGTTAGTGATGTCGCCTTGTGGTGCAGTACACCCGGTATCGAATCCCGCACCGGGCAAGAAAATAACCGGTTACACTGGTGGCAGCGGTGGGATCCGGAAGTGTGCAGATCCTCAGGAATCTCTTCGAAGCGCGGGAATAACAAAGCGCGGGGGCGCGCTTCCGGGGAGGGTGACGACTGTAAACTACAAATAAGACACGTTAGCCCCTAGCTGACGGGTCTGACCCTTTAGCCGAGCGGTTAGTGACGTCGCCTTGTGGTGCAGTACACCTCGTATCGAATCCCGCACCGGGCAAGAAAATAACCGGTTATATTTGCATACACATGTCGCTTTCTCAACCGTATAAACATAAGCTAATCTCTGCCATGTGCATTTTGGGTTTTCCTTATATGTTTTCCCAATGCGCACCTCTAATTAAGAGAGTACCAGCAGCCTCTGAGCTGTGTTGTGAAAGGTACTTGGGGGGGTAAATATTAATTTTCCGCCTCTTCCAGCGGAGGGAGGGAAAGTTGATTATAGAGATGTAACCTAACATTAGGCTTTAAACCCTGCTTAAGTGCTCCCTAATACCTCAACGCATTTTGGAGCGGAGCCTACCTCAAACTAGCGTGAGGTATATACACGTGCAATTAGCAACGAGTGATTAAACCCCAGCGATTTGCTTCATATCGCCACAGCCAGCTCTCCCTCTCTCTCTCTCTCTCTCTCTCTCTCTCTCTCTCTCTCTCTCTCTCTCTCTCTCTCTCTCTCCCTCTTTCTCTCTCTCTCTCTCTCTCTCTCTCTCTCTCTCTCCCTCTCTCTCTTCCTCTCTCTCTCTCTCTCTCTCTCTCTCTCTCTCTCTCTCTCACCCTCTTTCTCTCTCTCTCTCTCTCACCCTCTTTCTCTCCCCCTCTGTTTCTCTCTCTCTCTCCCTTTCTCTCTCCCTCTGTTTCTCTCTCTCTCTCCCTCTTTCTCTCCCCCTCTGTTTCTCTCTCTCTCCGTCTTTCTCTCCCCCTTTCTCTCTCCCTCTGTTT